>NC_069504.1:250604161-250661661 GCF_027579735.1 Bombina bombina | reverse complement strand
TCTCTCGCTCTCTCTCTCTCTTTCTCTCTCTCTCTCTTTCTCTCTCTCGCTCTCTCGCTCTCTCGCTCTCTCTTTCTCTCTCGCTCTCTCTTTCTCTCTCTTTCTCTTTTTCCCTCTTACTCTCTTTCTCCCTCTTGCTCTTTCTCTTTCTCTCTTTCTCTTTCTCTCTCTCTCTTTCACTTTCGTGTGTGTTTATTTGTATATATGCAAGTGTATATATAGATGCAGCATCCAGACATTTTTAAAAGCAGCAGAAAAAGAGCAGCTAATATATTGGGCTAGATTTCAAGTGGATCGCTAATTTATCACATGCCCGTAAACAGGCTAATTAACCCGTTTACGGGCACAAGATAAATAATCAGCAATTACAAGTGGCTGGTTATTGCTACTATGAGCTTGCAGTAGCAATTAGCGCTCCAAAAATTAACCAGAGGTCAGACCTTTGTTTTTTTTTTTTTAATATCCCCCATTTGCCCCCAAAATCTAGTGTTTATTTTCCCTTTTTTTCTTTTGTTTATTATAATTTTTATTACGGTTGAACAAATATAACAGCCAAAATAATCACAAAAGTACACAGGTTACAATATATTGCATATCTGACATTAGTTTAAAGTACAAGAAATACAACCAGAATATCATGTCAAGTATAAAGTCCCGTTTCCCAACATAGCAGTAGTGCATTTTTTCAAGAGAAAGGATGTGGTTCATTTCAGAGATCCATTGAGGAAAGGCAGGTGTCTGTTGTGTTTTCTAGAGTTTAGGGATTAATATTTTATCACAGGTTAGCATAAATTGAAGGAGTTTTCTACGTATATCTAACCTAAGTTTTTGGATTTTTTTAAGAAGGATAACGTTAGTATTACGGGTGATATTGGTGTTTAAGGTTTGGCAAGGCACCGCTCTACCTGAACCAGTAAATTTTAAGTTTTGGGCATGACCACCAGATATGAGAAGGAGTACCTATCTCTCCACATCTTCTCCAGGAACTAGATTAAAGGGACAGTCAAGTCCAAAAAAAACTTTCATTTTTCAAATAGGGCATGTCATTTTAAACAACTTTCCAATTTACTTTAATCAACAATTTTGCTTTGTTCTCTTGGTTTTCTAGTTAAAAGCAAACCTAGGGAGGCTCATATGATAATTTCTAAGCCCTTGAAGGCCGCCTCTATTTTATTTATTTTTCACAGCAGGGGAGAGCAAGTTCATGTAGGCCATATAGATAGCATTGTGATCACGCCCGTGGCTAGTGGCAGACACTGCACTAATTGGCTAAAATGCAACTATATGCAAAATAACTAGTCATGTGATTAGGGGCGGTCAGAAGATGCTTAGATACAAGTTAGTCTCTCTCTCTCTCTCTCTCTCTCGCGCGCGCGCGCGTTCTCTCTCGCGCTCTCTCGCTCTCTCGCTCTCTCGCGCTCTCGCGCTCTCTCTCTCTCGCGCTCTCTCTCTCGAGCGCTCGCTCTCTCTCTCTCTCTCTCGAGCGCTCTTCTCTCTCTCGCGCTCTCTCTCTCTCGCTCTCTCTTGCGCTCTCTCTTGCGCTCTCTCTCGCGCTCTCTCTCTCGCTCTCGCTCTCTCTCTCTCGCTCTCTCTCTCTCTTTCTCTCTCGCTCTCTCTCTCTTTCTCTCTCGCGCGCTCTCTCTCTCATTCTCTCTCGCTCTCTCTCTCTGTCTCTCTCGCTCTCTCTCTCTCTTTCTCTCGCGCTCTCTCTCTTTTCTCTCTCTCTCTCTCTCTCTCTTTCTCTCTCGCTCTCTCTCTTTCTCTTTCTCTCTCTCTCTCTCTTTCTCTTTCTCTCTCTTTCTCTCTTTCTCTCTCTTTCTCTCTCTCTCTCTTTCACTTTCGTGTGTGTTTATTTGTATATATGCAAGTGTATATATAGATGCAGCATCCAGACATTTTTAAAAGCAGCAGAAAAAGAGCAGCTAATAATTGGGCTAGATTTCAAGTGGATCGCTAATTTATCACATGCCCGTAAACAGGCTAATTAACCCGTTTACGGGCACAAGATAAATAACCAGCAATTACAAGTGGCTGGTTATTGCTACTATGAGCTTGCAGTAGCAATTAGCGCTCCAAATATTAACCAGAGGTCAGACGTTTGTTTTTTTTTTAATATCCCCCATTTGCCCCCAAAATCTAGTGTTTATTTTCCCTTTTTTTCTTTTGTTTATTATATATTTTTATTACGGTTGAACAAATATAACAGCCAAAATAATCACAAAAGTACACAGGTTACAATATATTGCATATCTGACATTAGTTTAAAGTACAAGAAATACAACCAGAATATCATGTCAAGTATAAAGTCCCGTTTCCCAACATAGCAGTAGTGCATTTTTTCAAGAGAAAGGATGTGGTTCATTTCAGAGATCCATTGAGGAATGGCAGGTGTTGTTGTGTTTTCTAGAGTTTAGGGATTAATATTTTATCACAGGTTAGCATAAATTGAAGGAGTTTTCTACGGTATATACAACCTAAGTTTTTGGATTTTTTAAGAAGGATAACGTTAGTATTAAGGGTGATATTGGTGTTTAAGGTTTGGCAAGGCACCGCTCTACCTGAACCCAGTAAATTTTAAGTTTTGGGCATGACCACCAGATATGAGAAGGAGTACCTATCTCTCCACATCTTCTCCAGCAACTAGATTAAAGGGACAGCCAAGTCCAAAAAAAACTTTCATTTTTCAAATAGGGCATGTCATTTTAAACAACTTTCCAATTTACTTTAATCAACAATTTTGCTTTGTTCTCTTGGTTTTCTAGTTAAAAGCAAACCTAGGGAGGCACATATGATAATTTCTAAGCCCTTGAAGGCCGCCTCTATTTTATTTACTTTTCACAGCAGGGGAGAGCAAGTTCATGTAGGCCATATAGATAGCATTGTGATCACGCCCGTGGCTAGTGGCAGACACTGCACTAATTGGCTAAAATGCAACTATATGCAAAATAACTAGTCATGTGATTAGGGGCGGTCAGAAGATGCTTAGATACAAGTTAGTCACAGAAGTAAAAAGTGTATTAATATAACAGTGTTGGTTTTGCAAAAAACTGGGGAATGGGTAATAAAGGGATTATCTATCTTTTTAAACAACAAAAATTCTGGTGTTGACTGTCCCTTTAAGCATTTGGAAAGATGTCTTGTATCCTATGGAGGGTAAGGTACCAGCGGGATAGGATTTTATAATTGAGTTCAATTAGAGTTAGAGAAATAGAGGGCGAGTGGGTCAGCTTGAAATTTTTTTTCCAGTGAGAGTCGGTGAGTTGACATTGAAGTTCTGATTCCCATTTAGATAAATATAAGTTTTGTTTTTTTATCAGGAAAGGATCCTCTGAGTAACTTATAAATCATAGAGAGGTGGGATTTTTGGACATTGGCGTGAATGCAGAAGTTTTCAAATAGCTTAAGTAGTCGCATTTCTAGTTCATAGGGACTGGTATTTATTGTATGATGAATTTGTAGGTATGTATACCCATTTATGAAAGGGAGGTCCCAAGGTGTTGTTTAATACTGTGCAATCTTTAATATGGGTCATATTAGTTAAAGGGACACTGAACCCAAATGTTTTCTTTCGTGATTCAGATAGAGCATGCAATTTTAAGCAACTTTCTAATTTACTCCTATTATCATTCTCTTGGTATCTTTATTTGAAATGCAAGAATGTAAGTTTATATGCCGGCCCATTTTTGGTGAACAACCTGGGTTGTTCTTGCTGATTGGTGGATACATTCATCCACCAATAAAGTGCTGTCCGGAGTAATGAAACAAAAAAGGGGGGTATTGTATTTTTTTTTTTACAGGTGAAAGAACTGATTACTTTGGAGCAATGCCCCGCAAAAGGCCCTTTTAAGGGCTATTTGTAATTTAGTATAGGGTAGGGATTTTTATTATTTTGGGGGGCTTTTTTATTTTATTAGGGGGATTAGATTAGGTGTAATTAGTTAAATATTCTTGTAATTCTTTTTTTATTTTCTGTAATTTAGTGTTTTGTTTTTTTCGTAATTTAGTTTATAATATAATATAATTAAATTAAATTAATTATAATATAATTAATTTAATTTAATTGTAATTAATTGTAGGTAGTTTAGGTAATTAGTTTAATTATAGTGTAGTGTTAGGGTTTATTTTACAGGTACTTTTGTACTTTTTTTGCTAGGTAGTTATTAAATAGTTAATAACTATTTAATAACTATTGTACCTAGTTAAAATAAATACAAAGTTGCCTGTAAAATAAAAATAAACCCTAAGATGGCTACAATGTAATTATTATTTATATTGTAGCTATCTTAGGGTTTATTTTATAGGTAAGTATTTAGTTTTAAATAGGATTAATTTATTTAACAGTAGTAATTTAATTTTGTTTTAATTCAATTATATTTAAGTTAGGGGGAGTTAGGGTTAGATTTAGGGGTTAATAAATTTAATATAGTAGCGCCGACAATGGGGGCGGCAAATTAGGGGTTAATAAATGTAGGTAGGTGTCGGCAATGTTAGGGATGGCAGTTTAGGGGTTAATAAAATTTAACTAGTGTTTGCGAGGCGGGAGTGCAGCGGTTTAGGAGTTAATACATTTATTAAAGTGGCGGTGATGTTAATCTGTGATGTCGGCAGATTAGGGGTTAAATAATTTTATTATAGTGTTTGCGATGTGGGGGGGGGCTCGGTTTAGGGGTTAACAGGTAGTTTATGGGTGTTAGTGTACTTTGTAGCACTTTATTTAAGAGTTTTATGTTACGGCGTTAGCCCATAAAACTCTTAACTACTGACTTTTATATGCGGTAAGAGTCTGGACAGGAGAGGGTCTACCGGTCACTTTTTCAGGCGATCGTAATACCGGCGTTAGGCAAATCCCATTAAAAAGATAGGATATGCAACTGACGTAAAGGGATTTGCGGTAAGCTAAAATCGCAGAAAAAAAGTGAGCGGTAGACCCTTTCCTGTCTGACTCGAAATACCAGCGGGCATTAAAGAGCAGCGCTGGGACCCCTCAACTATGCTTTTTAAGGCTAACGCAAGACTCGTAATCTAGGTTTCTAATATCATACAAATGTCAAATACAGATCATACAAATGTAAAATCTTAGGCAAGCAACTTGTCGCTGTTGGACAATATATGAGCTAGTGTGTGACGCCGCTCAAGGAGAGAGAGAAAAATAAAAAGTAATACAAAAAATTATACAAAAATGTCAAATAAAAAATATATTGACCCAAAACATGTTGTAATCCGTGATAAATGGTGTAATCCATGTGTAAAATAACAGTCAAATAAATGTCAAGTAAAAGAACAAACTTGTGTCTAGAAGTGAGAATTTCTGTGGCGGTGGTGCTGTGAAATCCTAGTGTCCCTTTAGTTTCCTTCTCATTCCTGATGTAGTAACCTGTAAAAATATAAAACAATGTGCAAATCGTCCAAACTTATATGTAGAATATTGGAATAGGGCTTACCAACTGCTTGTCAACGTGTTTTGGCCGAGTATATAGGCCTTTATCAAGACTGGTTATTTTAAGATAGCTGGCAGCTATATATAACCTTTCAAAATAGCATAATTGAGATGTTTCGTAAAACCAGAAGTTTGTAAACCGGAAATGGAAACATAATAACAACACTCGTTTTCCATTTGTTTTTGTGTATAGCCCTGTGATGAGTAATATCCTTACTATATTTATTTAATTGTGTATAGATTTGTATATCAAGAGGAGTGTCTAGATCGCTACCAAAATCATCTGTCCACATTATTTTTTCGGAATCGGCTTTTTTCTTAACAGTGTTACTGTAATTGGCTGGAGGACCTAGACGGGTCCTCCAGCTGGACAAGCGTCCAAATTTACACAGACTATGATAATGACTTAAGATTTCAACATAGTAAATCGCATCAGCATTTCTCTGATTGGCTGGAAAAACTAACAGGTTGAATTGTGATTGGATATTCAACATAGTAAAATAAGTAAATAAAACCTTAAAGCTGATGGCATCCGTCAGAGTCGGCATTTCTCTGATTAGCTGGAGAACCTAGGTGGGTTAAATTGTCATTGGATATTAAACATAGTGAGTAAAACCTTACAGTTGATCGTATGTGTCACCCTGCATGCGTCCGTGTCAGAGTTGGCTTCCCTCTGATTGGCTGGGGGCTTAAACATGTAGAACCAACCTAGCAGTTAAAACGCTAGGCAATTGTAACAGCCCACTCACATCCAAATATATTGTTATTTCGAGACTCAGGTGGATAAATGTCTTACTGGTGATATTTACATAGAATAAAAAATGTGAAAGAGATATTTTAAGGTGAAACGCTTGTGATTGACACAAACCAGTAAACAGACTTAGCAGTTTAATACTGGGTATGTTACACAAGTCCTTGTGATTAGTTGTCGACAGAAGTGTACAATAAACTTTATCACTAAAGAAGTGTGTACCACACTCACAAGGTCCAAATTTACACAAACTATGATAATGACTTAAGATTTCATAAAGAGTTACATCCAGTTGTTTGTGAATACAAAGCTGGTTAATTGACTATATATGCTGTACATAATAGACGAAAATTTGTCTGCCTCTCCATACATATACATATATGTTTGGAAACGCTTAACGATGCCGATACCGCACATAAAAGATAATAAATAGATATGTCAAAAAAACACATATTGAACTAGTTGACAATATAATACGATTAAATATAGATAACAGCCAAAATTGTTGGCATGACATAGTACTGTTTAATATTATATGTTTAATTATAGATAATACCCAAAACTATTAGCATGTCAGATCAGAACTGACTATATTATTTATCCTATAGTATACACGGTCAGTTCTGATCTGACATGCTAATAGTTTTGGCTATTATCTATATTTAAACATATTATATTAAACAGTACTATGTCATGCCAACAATTTTGGCTGTTATCTATATTTAAACGTATTATATTGTCAACTAGTTCAATATGTGTTTTTTGACATATCTATTTATTATCTTTGATGTGCGGTATCGGCATCGTTAAGTGTTTCCAAACATATGTATATGTATGGAGATGCGGACAAATTTTCGTCTATTATGTACAGCATATATAGTCTATATAACTTATTCTATGGTATGTCCCCCATCTAAATTGCTGTCTCTTCCTGAATCTTTTTTAACACTGCTTTATAACTTATTCTATGGTATGTCCCCCATCTAAACTTCCTTCTATGCCTGTATCTGATCACATCCTGTCCTCAGCATTTGCATTTCCTAATATTTTAACTTTGCTTATTAATTGACTAATCCCCACCCAAATTTGTTTTATCTGCATCTATCCCTTTGATCTAGTTTTAGTTCTTAATTGTCTCACCTCTGTGTCACTCATCTCCCTGTCTCCACTCAGTTAATTGATTTAACTCAGCTGTCTGCAGAAGCCCTATAAATTTAAGATCAGCTTTAGGGAAAGCATTTGCTGGGTTTAGCATTTGCAGAGAACACCATCTCTAAGCTGCCATCTCTCTAAGTGACATCTTTAAGTGGCAGCAATGAGAATTAGACAATAATTGAACAAGATTTGAAGAAGACTTGAGGCAAGCTAAATATTTCCATTTCAAAACCAAATTTTGCACTTTAAATTCTGCAATGTTTTCAGAACTGCTTTTCCTTTTAACAGCCTCATGCCTATTCCATAGGCATGCTCACATGCTCATACCTTACCCTTCTCCACATGCTGTTTATATAGGCCCCTCTCTTATTTCCTCTCCTTACCTCAGCTCTCATGAACTACTTTCTATTTTAAAATCTTTGTCACTAAACTTCACCACCTCACATAAATGCCCCCACTTCTATAAATCTCATTCTCACCTACTCTTACTTTCCATCTTGCTGCTATTGGCATCAGGTGACATCTCTCAAAATCCTGGGCCCACCCTCATTCCCACCATTACCTACTCCTTATAGCAACTTTAATAAAAGCAACACAGATAACCTCATTTCCATCAAATGCATCCCATACGCACACACTCCTTTCACTTGCGCACTATGGAACTCTCGCTCTGTGTGCAACAAATTTACAACCATTCATGACCTGTTTATTTCAAATGCTTACACCCTTTTAGCAATTACCGAATTGGATGGATTACTGCTGCTCTCACACATGGTGGTCTTCACTTTAGCCATACCCCTAGGCCAGGTGAGAAACGTGGCGGCGGGGTTGGAATCTTGCTCTCCCCCTCCTGCACTTATCAGTACCTACCTCCAATCTCATCTCTCTACTTCTCCTCCTTTGAAGTTCACTGCATTCGCCTGTTTTCCCCCCTCTCCCTCAAAGTGGCAGTCATTTATCGCCCTCCTGGACCTACCTCCCATTTCCTTGACAACTTTGCCACCTGGCTTCCTCACTTTCTCTCTAATTCTTGGGGACTTCAACATTCCCATTGACAACTTGTCTGCCCCTGCTGCCTCTAAACTTCTTTCACTCACATCTTCCTTTGGTCTCTCACAATCCACCCTATTCCCTACCCACCGTGATGGACATTCCATCGACCTGGTATTTTCCTACCTCTGTTCTATATCTGACCTCAACTGTCGCCCTTTTCCCATTTCTGACCATCACCTGGTCACCTATAATATTAATGCAACAGCAAAACGCACTCCTCCATCCCACCCCCGCACCTGTAGAAATCTACATGCTGTGGATCCGCTCCAATTTACAAAAATTATTAAAGATCTCCTTCCTCACACTTCCACTATAACCTGTCCTGATCTCGCAACAACCCACTATAACAAAACACTGTCCTCTGCACTAGACACACTTTCACCTCCCCAGCTGCGCAAAACATCATGCCGTCAGTTGCGCCCTGGCACTCTCAGCAAACACGCTATTTGCAAAAATGCTCCCGTACTGCAGAGCGGGTCTGTAGGAAAACTCACTCTGAACCTGACTTCATACACTATAAGTTTATTCTTCATTCACACACTTCTGCCCTTCACTTAGCCAAGCAAACCTACTTCTCTTCTCTTATATCTACTCTTTCCTCAAACCCTAAATGACTCTTCTCCACCTTTAACTCTCCTCTACCCTCCTGCTCCACCCCCTCCATCTGTCTTTAGTGCTCAAGACCTGGCAGACTACTTCTTAAACAAAACACGTACTATCCGAAGCAACATCCCAACACCAACCTGCAATATTCCATCAACAGACCCAGTTACTACCTCTGCCACCCTCTGCATCTTCCATCCAGCCACTGAGAATGAAGTTTCTTCCTTACCATCTTCCTCACGCCTCACTACCTGCCCGCTCGACCCTATCCCTTCCCATCTAATATCCTCCCTATCTTCTACCCTCACTCCTGCTCTTACCCACATCTTCAACCTATCTCTCTCTACCGGCTCATTCCCATCTTCTTTCAAACATGCAAAAGTCACTCCCATACTGAAAAAACCCTCCCTCAACCCTAGTTCTCCTGAAAGCTACCTTCCCATATCACTGCTTCCACTAACATCAAAACTCCTTGAAAAACTAGTTTACACTCACCTAACCCATTTCCTGTCTGCCAACTCCTTGCTTGACCCCCTACTATCCGGATTCCGCCCCCAAACACTCAACTGAAACTGCCTTTACCAAGGTTACTAACGATCTTTTCTCTGCTAAAAATATTGGACACTACTCTATACTCATCTTACTTGACCTCTCAGCTGCCTTCGACACAGTTGACCACCCCCTCCTCCTACAGACCCTTAGCTCTTTTGGCCTCCGTGACACTGCCCTTTCCTGGATTCACTCTTATCTTTCCCACAGGTCTTTTTCTGTGTCATTTGCCGGCGACTCCTCCTCTCCAATGCCTCTGTCTGTTGGAGTACCTCAAGGATCTGTTTTGGGTCCTCTACTCTTCTCCATCTATACTTCTTCGCTGGGTAAACTTATCAACAGTTATGGCTTCAAATATCACTTCTATGCTGATGACACCCAGATCTACCTCTCCACCCCTGCTCTCTCTCCCTCTGTCCTTTCTCATGTCAGTGACTGCCTATCTGGTATTTCTTCCTGGATGGCCTCTCACCACCTAAAGATTAACATGTCCAAGACTGAGCTCCTTCTTATCCCCCTCAAGCTCTACGCCGACTTGTGACTTCTCTCTCCCTGTTGACGGCATCACCATATCCCCATCGCCTCAAGTTACACTTGACTCAAATCTATCCTTCGCCTCCCATATCCAGTCGCTTTCTACATCCTGCCGCAACCATCTACGTAAGATTTCAAAGATTCAACCTTTCCTGTGCGCTAACACCACAAAGCAAATAATCCACTCCCTTGTTATTTCCTGACTTGACTACTGCAATAACCTACTTACTGGCCTTCCTCTTTCCCGCCCTCCCCCCTTCAATCCATCCTAAATGCCTCTGCCAGGCTGATCCACCTTTCCCGTCGCTCTTTTTCTGCTGCACCTCTCTGCGAGTCCCTTCATTGGCTCCCCATACACAGCAGAATTAAATTCAAAATTCTCACCCTTGTATACAAAGCGCTCACCAACCCCGCTCCCCTCTACCTATCCTCTCTAATCAACAAGTATACTCCAGCCTGCCCACTAAGATCCAACAATGACCTGCTCCTTGCATCTGCGACTATCACCTCCTCTCATGCTAGACTGCAGGACTTCTGTCGTGCAGCACCTACCCTCTGGAACACTCTCCCTCGTGCTGTCAGTCTTTGCCCTAATCTTTCTTCCTTTAAATGCTCTCTGAAGACTTTTCTGTTCAGAGAAGCCTACCACCCAACTCAATAATATTTCTCTTACCTAACAACATTTCCCTCCTCTAACTCTGTATTAACATCTTTCTCAATCTTGCAGTCCTCACCTCCTGTTTCTCAACCCCTACCCTTCTAGATTGTAAGTTCCCACGGAAATAGGGTCCTCAATTCCTCCTGTATGTGTTTGTAAATTTTGTCCTGTGTACTTGAAGTTTTATATTGTTTTATTTAAATGAACTGTATCCATGGACAGCGCTGCAGAATATGATGGCGCTTCATAAATATAGTATAATAATAATTAACCAGCTTTGTATTCACAAACAACTGGACATAACTCTTTATGAAATCTTAAGTCATTATCATAGTCTGTGTAAATTTGGACGCTTGTGAGGTGGTACACACTTCTTTAGTGATAAAGTTTATTGTAAACTTCTGTCGACAACTAATCAAAAGGACTTGTGTAACATACTTAGTATTAAACTGCTAAGTCTGTTTACTGGTTTGTGTCAATCACAAGCGTTTCACCTTAAAATATCTCTTTCACATTTTTTATTCTATGTAAATATCACCAGTAAAACATTTATCCCCCTGAGTTTCGAAATACTAATATATTTGGATGTGCGTGGGCTGTTACAATTGTCTAGTGATTTAACTGCTAGGTTGGTTCTACTGGCCACATGTTTAAGCCCCTAGCCAATCAGAGGGAAGCCGACTCTGACACGGACGCATGCAGGGTGACACATGCGATCAGCTGTAAGGTTTTATTTACTTATTTTACTATGTTGAATATACAATCACAATTCAACCTGTTAGTTTTTCCAGCCAATCAGAGAAATGCTGACTCTGAAAATAAACATGGACGCATGCAGAGTGATACATGCGATCAGCTGTTTTATTTACTATGTTGAATAGCCAATCACAATTGGACCCGTCTAGGTCCTTGTAATGATAACATATGATATGCCACTAAATAAGTGCAGCGTGATACTTGTGAGGGTTTTCTGTAAGCAGTCTTGGCTTAGAGCTTTTTGTAGTTATAGCTTTTAATTATTTACATAATAAAAGTAGTAGATGTGACAAACTGGTTAACAACAATCTGCTGATGTCAAAGTCAACCGTTCTGTCTTTATATCTGCCAGGTGTGCATAGGATTCTCTGTCACTGGAGACAGGAACTAATAGCATAGGCAAGGGAGTATGGAGTATACAATGATAAGTTATATGTCTCAGAGATTAGGTAAGTATAACATATGTTAACCCGTAATGATAAATGTACAAGTCCTTAAAGGGACAGTTCACCCAAAAACGTTCTCCCCTTTAAATTATTCCCAATGATCCTTTTTACCTGCTAGAGTGTATTAAATTGGATGCAAGTAGCTCCTTTACTCGTATTTCAGCATTTGAAATAGCTGATTTAGCTTGTGGTTTCCCAACCTATACTGAAAGTTTTGATACTGGCATATATGCTATTGACAAGCCTAAGTAAACACAGCCAGCAGTAGAGATTACACCCTCAGTGGGGGCATGATAGTTAAGTAATAAAATGATAATTTTCCATTGTTCTCTCTATGTATTGAGCTTTGGTGTTCCAGACAAATATAAGATAAGGAAGCAAGTCTGTGTACATGAAAGTGATAGCATAATGAGATCTGATATTACCTGAAGCTCAACCCATTGTAATAGGCTGTGGTTTCAAAGCACAAAACCAGCTATTCCGAAAATGCAATTTCTCAAATATTTCTATACTCCTGCAGTTGGTATAACAAGTCATTTAAAATACATTTATGGAAAAACAATTTTTACAGTGTACTGTCCCTTTAACAGTTGCTGACATAGGACCTGCTGCGGTGATCCAGAGATTCAGTCTGTGAACAGCGTGTCAGTCTCCTGCTGTATTGTCCTTACGAGCTTGCCTGGCAGTGAGCGGTCCTGTGTTGCGGCCGTAGATGATGACGTGGTTGCGCTTGCAAGCAGCTCAGCGTGTGAGAAAGATTCAGCAGCTGCTTTGGGAGAGGTAGCGAAACACACAGTAGCGAGATTCCTTGAAGGGTAAGAACCGGATTGGCTCAATAGGACACGCATACGTCAGTGTCCAGAAAATAATCCAGCAATGTGTTAGGAAATCTGAGGGGTTTTATAGAGGTGCTAAGAAAAATTAAAGGAACAGTACAAGGGAAAGACTGGAGGATCTGACATTGCCCCCCCAAAAGGAACCCACTACGAGGTTCATGGAGCAGGTCCTGTCTGGGTTTCTTTGATGAAATAAGGAAACACACCTAGGAGCAGATAAGATGTAGCTGGTTCCCAGGAATCTTCGGAATGATCAAAGTCTTTCCAATGAATCAAGTATTCCAAAACTCCCTCCGACGTCTTGAATCAACGATAGTCTGCACCTCATATTTCCAATCCTGTGATACATTATGTGAGACTGAGTTGGAAGCTACATTGTCGAAAGACAAGGTTTCACCAGGGAAACGTGAAAGTTGGATGGATTTTATAGACATCAGGAAGTTTCAGAGTAACAGTTGCAGGATTTTTAATATCCACAATCAGGAATGGTCCAATGAAGAGTTTTACTCAATTTCTTTGAGGGAGTGGGAGTATGCAGTCTTAGATTCTTTGTTGAAAGCCATACAATTGACCAATTTGATATTTGGGTTAAGGTGTATATGACGTAAAATCGTAAACTTTTTGTGTGAAGCTTGAGCATGTTGTATATTATGTTGAGCAATAGTGAAGGCTTGGGAGATATCGTTTATAGTGTCATTCACTTTTGGATTGGAGGAAGGTAAGTAAGGTAGGTAGGAAATTCTTGGATGCAAGCCGTAGTTGATGTAGGAATGGACTAAAACGGATGGAGGTATTATAGTAGGCAAATTCGGCCAAGCTAAATGTTTTGCCCATGTTCTCTGTTGGTTTGAATAGAAGCAGCGAAGATACTGCTCCAACCATTGGTTGGTTCGTTCTACTTGCCCGTTAGTCTGGGGGTGATAAGATGTAGTGAGTTTTTGTGTGATTTGTAGAGTTTGATAGAGAGATTTGCCAAAAGCGAGAGGTAAATTGTGATCCCCCTATCCATCAGTATCACCGTGGGAAGACCATGTAACCGAACTACTTCTTTAATGAATATTTCACTGGTTTCTTGAGCAGTTGGCAAACCAACTGCTGGAACAAAATGTGCCATTTTAGTCAAGAGATCTACCACAACCAGTATTGTAGTATAAGAAAATGAGCTTGGGAGGTCGACTATAAAATCCATTGCAATATGTTGACCAAGGAGTATCAGGAACTGGATAAGATTGAAGTAATCCGATTGGGAACCTATGGGATGGTTTAGATGTTGCACAGACTGTACACTGTGTAATATAGTTCTGAACTGAAGAGGTCATTGCTGGCCACCATAATGTCGTTCGAAGTAATCCAAAGTTTTCCCAAGGCCTAAAAGTGCCAGACATTGGAGGTGTCGTGACAAAGAGTGAAGAAGTTTGAGACCTATATTCAGGTGGTATATATAGCAAGTTTTCATAATAGTATAATCCATTTGGTTTCATTGCATAAGATGAAGTGGTTTCGAGGAATCTTGAGTTTGGCAGGTTTGGAATTCCGGATGTGAGGTTATAAGTAAACCGAGGATTTTAGATTTCGGAATGACTGTAGAAGGGCTTCTTCATTTGGTGTCTGGGATCCCTTCTGGGATAGTGCGTCGGCCTTGCCGTTACGACCTTCCTCGGTCGGTAGGTAATGATAAAGTCAAACCGTGAGAAATACAGATTCCATCGAAGTTTGTCTGGCAGAAAGGGTTCTGTTTTGTTGTATATATTGTAGGTTTTTATGATCTGTTATTACTATGACAGGGTATGTAGCTCCCTCTAGAACGTGTCGCCACTGCTTGAAAGCAGATTTGATTGCAGTAATTCTTTTTCCCCCACGGGATAATTCCGTTCAGCTGTGCCATAAGTCTGGATAGGTAAAGCAACTGGATGCATCTTATCTGTGAGGGTCTTTTTTTGCGATAAAATTGCCTCATTCCATTTGGACTCAATGGCGGTATATTTTAAACTGTGAAATATAATCTTCCACAGGGTGTACTGCCATGTTTTCAAGGCCTAAGAGAAGTCTCAGCAGATTCCTGCTTGAAAGGATCATCATATAAAGATGAAAATGCCTTTAAGAAATCTTGTAAAGAATCCAAATAGGATTTTGATTTTCAAATAGGACGGTCAGCCCAAATGCATAGGCTCTCCCTTTAAATAGGAGATTATGGTTAAGACCTTAAGGCGATCTGTATTATAGGTTTTGGGTTTACGTTCAAATAAGAGTAAACAAGCATTCTGAATTCTTTGAAATTGGCCCTGTTACCACTGAAGCTTATCAGGCAATTGATACCTGGGGTTCTGGTTGCGTGGTTTTTGCTGCATACATTCTCTGACACAGTCTTTTAGCAATGATTTTCAGTTTGCAATTCCCTGATTGACTGGGTGACGGTTATCCATTCGCTGCGCAAGAGGCTGGTGACTTGATTTGCTATGTCACTCAAATCCATAACGCATACAACCTCTTCTAATTAGGCTGGATTATTATGTAATGATAACATATGATCATGCCACTAAATAAGTGCAGCGTGATACTTGTGAGGGTTTTCTGTAAGCAGTCTTGGCTTAGAGCTTTTTGTAGTTATAGCTTTTAATTATTTACATATAAAAGTAGTAGATGTGACAGACTGGTTAACGACAATCTGCTGATGTCAAAAGTCAACCATTCTGTCTTTATATCTGCCAGGTGTGCAAAGGATTCTGTCACTGGAGACAGGAAAACTAATAGCATAGGCAAGGGAGTATGGAGTATACAATGATAAGTTATATGTCTCAGAGATTAGGTAAGTATAACATATGTTAACCCGTATGATAAATGTACAAGTCCTTAACAGTTGCTGACATAAGACCTGCTGCGGTGATCCAGAGAATCAGGTCTGTGAACAGCGTGTCAGTTCTCCTGCTGTATTGTCCGTACGAGCTTGCCTGGCAGTGAGCGGTCTGTGTTGCGGCCGTAGCTGATGATGTGGTTGCGCTTGCAAGTGGCTCAGCGTGTGAGAGAGATTCAGGCAGCTGCTTTGGGAGAGGTAGCGAAACACGCAGTAGCGAGATTCCTTGAAGGGTTAAGAACCGGATTGGCTCAATAGGACACGCATACGTCAGTGTCCAGAAAATAATCCAGCAATGTGTTAGGAAATCTGAGGGGATTTATAGGGTGCCAAGAAAAATTAAAGGAACAGTACAAGTGAAGGACTGGAGGATCTGACAGTCCTCAGCCAATCACAGTAACACTGTTAAGAAAAAAGCTGATTCCAAAAAAATAATGTGGACAGCTGATTTTGGTAGTGATCTAGAGGACACTCCTCTTGATATATAAATCTATACACAATTAAATAAATATAGTAAGAATATTACTCATCACAGGGCTATACACAAAAACAAATGGAAAACGAGTGTTATTATGTTTCCATTTCCGGTTTACAAACTCCGGTTTTATGAAACAATCTCAATTATGCTATTTGAAAGGGTATATATAGCTGCCAGCTATCTTAAAATAACCAGTCTTGAAGTAAGGCCTATATACTAGGATGAAACCGCGTTGACAAGCAGCTGGTAAGGCCCCTATTCCAATATTCTACATATGTTTGGACGATTTGCAGCATTGTTTTATATTTTTTACAGGTTACTACATCAGTAATGAGAAGGAAACTAAAGGGACACTAGGATTTCACAGCACCCCACCGCCACAGCAATTCTCACTTCTAGACACACAAGTTTCTTCTTTTATTTGACATTTATTTGACCTTGATTTGACTGTTATTTTACACTTGGATTACACCATTTATCACGGATTACAACATGTTTTGGGTCAATATAATTTTTTATTTGTCATTTTTTGAATAATTTTTTCACTATTTTTACATTGCACGTGCAATTCATTTTCTTTTTTTCTCTCTCCTGAGCAGCGTCACACACTAGCTCATATATTGTCCAACAGTAACAAGTTGCTTGCCTAAGGTTTTACATTTTTATGATCTGTATTTGACCATTTGTATGATTTTAGAAAACTAAGTTTTTATCTTTTGGATTTTAATTGTATGGTTTCAAGTTCAAAATTGGATGGTTTTAGTACCAATTTATTTAGGAACAATCTATTTTATTTGTGTAATGTGATCCACTTTGTATTATTTGTAATAAACAGTTTTAGACGCACCACAGAAAACATTCTGAGAATAGGTCTTTTGAGGATATTTTTGGATGTCAATAGATTGTATTGTTTCATGTATGCTGTCTGAATCTAAGGTTATTGCACCTCAACCGATTTTCCAAGTTGGTCTATTTTATCTTTTCACTCGGTTATGTGTTCTTGCTGTTAAGTTAGTTTGTAGGAGAGTCAAACAATATCATAAGACATTACCGCTTCATGTCTTTCTAATGACCTCTTCCCTGCACCCTAGGTCGGTGATCTCCTTCACACTCTTCCTTTATGCAGGATTTCACTTTGTTCTATAAGTGTTTCCAGTTTGCTTTGTAAGGTAATGGGGTGATCTGCCGTAAATTCAGGAGAGGTTGGAGATTAGCATCTGAAAAAGTTATCTAGATTGCAAGATGCATCTGTATGAAAATGGCAGTGCTATGTCCATACCTCTTTTGGTTTGTGTCTGGGTGTTTGAAGAATTTATGAACAACGCATTCTCCGTTATTTGCCTGTTTATGAGGTATGTCAGGTTTCATAGATTTTCTCTGAGACATTATAGAAAGATAAGATTGGAGCGGTGATGGCTGAGCACAGAATAAGCCTTAGGGTAAAGGTTAAGATCTTTACAATGGCAGATTTAATTTGTATAGTTCATAAGGATGGTGGATAATGTATATAGGTTAATATCCAGTGGTCTGGTGTATAGCCTTATAGTGTTAATATGTGGTATGAATGGGATTCGGAAGTACCCTTATGGCTTCTTTAATGGTGGGCTCTCTTTATGGAGGAGGGTGGTAATAGCTAAGTCTAGGCCTCTTTATATATGCAAAATATATTTGGTCTCTTTTGGCGGGGCACCATCATGTCCCGGCAATGCGATGTGATGGTGCCCCACCAAGAAAGATGGTCTCCGGCCACGTGGGTCTTTGGGTCCCCCGAGATCTGACTGGGGATATGGCTAATTGCTCTAGTTCTGTTTTTAGAGCCCTGCACTATCCGACGTGTATTTTCATTAAAGATAGGTGCCGGTCTTGTTGCACCCTAGGTTCTGAGGCATAAGCGGATGGGAGCGGGGTAAGTGTAGGTAGTGGTGGCATGTTGCCCGCTTGCAGTATAGGCCTCCACCCTTCTCTCCCATTCTGGATCAGTTCGGTAGCTTGGGAACGTGGCTCAGCTACACCATCACGTTTACCGATTGTACTGTGGCTTGTGTGGTAGTTGCTATATAAGCTGTGCTAGAGCGTTACGGGGTTTGTCAGAGGAGCCTCAGTGGTGTTGTGGCCATCTTGGTCATCCCAGTGTTTCCTTCCTTTTTTTAAAAAAAAAATATTATGAGCATCTTTTTTATTATAAAAAACTGCACAAAGCAGTTTTATGGGGTTAAAATTGGCCGGATGTTAAAAAAAATAACGGCACTTAAAAGTGCCTTATGTTGTGGTCTATGGGGGAAGCTGGGGTGTTCCCTGTAAATATATATGTATACTGGTTATATGCATATATATTTATAGAAGGAATTATAATACAGGGAATTGGGGATGAACAGAGTGAATGGCAAACAGTAAATAGAAGGGGCCACATCAAGGATCTAATTCACAGATAGAAACCACCTACTATGAACAGGAATTATGATTCGGAACGCAACCATAGTTATTATGATTTTAGGAATACATATGAAGGTATTTGAGATATTAATGAAGATAAAGAAGAATCATCCTCTTCTTTTTTAGAGTCCAGAAAAGGAATACACGCCAGACCAAGACCTCTTTTCAAAAAGGAGGAATAGACAAGAAGAGCTAGAACTAAGGGGGGAAAACATTGAGAAGATTTTAGTAACTAAGTCACTTAGTGACACTTGTATACTGACCAATAGTGAATTGGAAAAGAAAGGAATCTTTAATCTAAGAGCAGACTACCCGGAATCAAGCAGAAATTCTTAATAAAGGTCTTAAAATTTGCCCCAAATCAGAGATTAAATAAATTTGACGCGTATATTGGATTACAAAAATGTATTAGAAATCTGTCTTATTAAAAAGTACTTTCTTAACAATCACCGATCTGTAGTAATATAACTAGTATAGAGTGAGAATAATGAAGAAAGACCTAAACATACTGACATAAAACAAAAATCAAAATTCAATCCCAGTCCAGTGTAAATCAGGCCCCATGGAGGTTTTTTTGGAATCAGTTGAAAGGGACCCTTAGATCCTTAAAAAATAATTATAATCTCTATTTAAAACATCCGTTAAATAATTTCAAATATAATATGGAATTTTGTTTCGCAATGTATTATTACAACGAAAATGTAAAATAATTACTATTGTAGTTATACAAATATAATGTCATTCCCTGAAGGTATACTCACTTAGACCCGTGATCGCTGTATACTCGTGTTTTTGTAAGTTGAAGTAGAATAGAAGTCACACAGAGCATGCGCGTCTCATGAATGAGCACAGTCAGCAAATAGAGGATTATTCTTGTTGAATGCATGCGCTTAGTAGACTCGAGTGTGACGTTAAATGGGGGGGGTCGGAGGAAAAATATTGTCGGATAATTTTTAGGCTAATAAAATAGTTATTTGATCAAAGTTTAAAAAACGATGAATTCAACTTGGGCTAATTTAAATTAAGTAGAAGATGGCATTAAGCGGTTTGCTTAACTTTACCTTACCTTTAATGATGGATCTACCTATAAAAAATTAAATTATAAATCCTATGGCTAAATACAAAAAAAGATTGGAAATTATATCTGATAGATAGTAAAAAAAGATGGCATTCTTAATCAAAATGAGTTTAATTATATATATCCGAAATTCCCCAAGATTGCAACATTTTACATTCTGCCAAAAATGCATAAAGATAGAGAAAATCCCCCAGGGAGGGCGATTGATTTGGGTGTGGAATCCCTAACTAGTGGTCTATCAAAATATTTAGATATCTGTCTACAACCAGTAGTTAATCAAACTAAGGCCTTCTTAAAAGATACGATTAGCATAATAAATATGCTTAACAAAAATTCTAGCTGGTATTGAATTGATCCTAGATAAAAAAAAATTTGGGTTCCAAAATTACTTTTATTTACAGACAGAAGGTACGGTCACTTTGACCCCAGCTATGCCGATCTTTTTATGGCAGCCTGGGAAGATCTATTGGTTTTTGACGGGCATAGATGGTGGCACAGCTTGGTGACCTATCGCCGTTACATCAACGATATTATACTGGTTTGGAAGAGTCCTAAGACTGAGATATATGCAGCCTTGAGTCATCTCCAGGAATAATGATTGGAACATCAAAGTTTCCTGGGAATGTAGCTCAGCAAAAGATACACTTCTTAGATTTGGAGATTTATATAGAAAATGGTAGTTTTTTTTTTTCTTCTTTTTCCTCTCTCTTTGCTCTCTTTCCCTTTTTCCACTCGCTCCATTTCTTTCTTGATATATTTATATACAAATAAAATGCTAAAGACTAACATATGGAATGTAGGAGGGATTAACTCTCTTATAAAAAGAAAAGCTATTTTAATCACTTAAAGAAGATATGCAAGGGCACATATAGCCTTTTTGAGGGAAACTCACTTACTGGATAAAGAACATGATAAATAAAAAAAGAGATTGGGTGAAAGGAAGTGATTTTCTTATCACATAAGAAAGCAAGCAGGGGATCTGGCAATTTATTTATATAAAAAAAGGAATATGAGATTAAAAAAATAGTATATGACTCACATGGTAGTATATTGGTTATTAATAATGAACCAGTAACACTATGTAAGTATATATGGTCCAAATGAGATTAATGGTCCATTGTTGGAGGATATGTTGAGGATTTTGCTTTAAAGGGACAGTCAGTCCAATTTTTTTTTCATGATTTAAATAGGGGCAATAGAATTTTAAACAACTTCCCAATTTACTTTTATCACCAATTTTGCTTTGTTTTCTTGGTATTCTTAGTTGAAAGCTAAACCTAGGATGTTCGCATGCTAATTTCTTAGACCTTGAAGAATGCCCTCTAATCTGAATACATTTTGATCACTAGAGGGCATTAGTTCTACATGTTTCATATAGATAACATTGAGCTCATGCACGTAAAGTGACCTAGGAGTGAGCACTGATTGGCTAAACTGCATGTCTGTCAAAAGAACTGAAATAAGGGGGGCAGTCAGCAGAAGCTTAGATACAAGATAGTTACAGAGGTAAAAACCAGTGACGTCCACTCATAGGAGGCAGGTGGAGTGCAGTTGCCTCCCCTGGCCAATGTATGTATTACAGCCTTTTTATAATAAAATAAAAAAAATATTTTTTTTTTTCAAATTTTTTTTTAATAAAAAGGTGACCCCCCCTCACCCCTCCACCAAATTCAGTATTTTATTATTTTGTAAGTTGTGCTTGTGTGTTAATAACTTGTATAAAAAACGTAATAGTAATATATACAATACATTCATATTGAGCAAGCTATCCTTCTATTGCGCAATATGAATGTATTGACTGTGGAAGTGGTATGGGCCGCTGAGAGACTGCCACCAGAGAGGAAAAATAAGTGCTAATGCAGTGCTCTCAATGCGGCCCATATGCTCCCACCGGAGGCTTGACTGTGAAAGCCTCTTGAGCCCTGGCCGCCTCTGGGCTGAGTGCTGGGCGGGATGGAATTGAGGCGCGCGTCAGCATCTGTCACGTGCGGTACACGTGTTCGTCCTGCGTCATCTCTCATCAGTCAGCTCAGAGACGGAGTCAGACCAACAACACTGTGGTTAGGTGCTCAGTGAGTGTCAGTGAACTGAGTGAAGAGCAGAGCAGTAGTAGATGATCGACGGCCACGTACTTGTCAGTGCACTACATTTTTTGGCGCATCTTCTTTAGGTAGGTGGCGGGGGTGCTATACTATTTACTAATAATATTATATCATCATTTACTGAGGTCTTGACTTGATTGATTATGATTTAGTAGTTAGTAACTAGTATCCTACTATCCGGAGTGCAGATGTCTGATAATTGGCATTGGCAATTTGGATTGGCAGTGTGGCTGGCTGGCACTGAGTTAGGCAGCAACATGTTATATCTCGATGTTCAGATTCAGAACTTTTTACTCTTACTATTATTTTAGTAACTGTTTTTGTCAGTGCTATTACTGTGTGGTGTTTTTCACACCGAATTTTATAAGTTATGTCATAATTTATAAATTGGTGTGAAAAACACCACACAGTATATCACTGACAAAAACAGTTACTAAAAAACTAGTAAGAGTAAAACGTTCTGAATCTGAACGTGGACCCAGGTGGCTTGCTTTATGGCTTACTTACTATAGTACTGAACTACTGACTGGCTTGTTACGTATATAAAATATTAAGGCTGCAGTGTCACTCAGTGCAGTAACTATCGCCCACAATTGTCAAAAATAAACACTGTACTGTCTTGATTTTTTGTGTGTGCCAGTGGCCTCAGGGGACAGTCACAGGAGTCAAAACAAACAGTTTACTAAAAATAGTAAGAGTAAGACTTCTGAATCATGTGGGGTGGGACCGGGTGGCTTTATGGCTCCAGGCTTACTGACTGGCTTGTTGCCTATTAGTAAAATATTAAGGCTGCAGTGCACTGAGTGCAGTAACTATCGCCCACTGCAGCATGATGTCCAAAAACATAAACACTAAGTTCACTTGATTTTTTGTGTGTGACTGTGTCCTCAGGACAGGAGTCAAGCCTGTAAAGTGTGGGAACACCTAAGTATAGATGATCATGATCCCTGCTTGACCCGCTTGTGTTTTTTCTCTAGACTCAGAGTAGAATGACTTATTACTTATAAATTACAATAAAGAAAAAGACAATACTAACTGTAATCTGACTGCTGCTTTGTTCATAATAGCAGCACAGTTTGTTTGATATGTTTATTTCAATCGCAATAGCTTCTTCACTAAGAGAGGGACCTGTTAGTGTAACCACTATAGAAGTAAACTAAGAAATATTTGATTATAGAGGGTTAGAGTTAATACAAAGATTCTACACTCAGACTCTTAGCTAATCCCAAATGGTGATGTAACCTCAAAAACACTATCACCGAGTTTAGAAAAAGGGGAAAGAGTAATTGGGATAGCGCTATGCAGCTGCGAGTCTTATACAGGGAAAATAAATAAATATTAGTTTGGATCTATTTATATCTTGCATATGAGGGTGTCCCTGTTTTGGTTATTCAACTTTGCGATTTTTATTTTGGTATGTGAAGTTCCCCAGTTTGTTTGGATCATATAAGTTGGAAAATAAAGTATTTACTATATTTTTTAAAAAACAGTCTGATTTGGATCGTATAACCTGGATGATAAAGTTTTTACTATATTTTTAGAAATAGTCTTGTGTCCTATGTTTTTCATATATATGTATCTTATAGATATTTTTATAAAAAATGATGCATAATTATAAAAATAAAAGATGATGCATAAGAAGAAAGGGGAGCAGGTGCTTTAAGATATATGTATTTTATTCCTATACAGATAAGGTACTTATCATAAAATAGTAAACAATAAAATCTAACACATAGATGCCGGCATCTAGATTTAAAAAACAGTTTCAGTTTGAAATTTGTACTTGTTTAATTCTAGTTTGGGACTATACCCGTGGTTTTATGAAAGCAGCTCTGATTGGCAACACCTGATAAACAACAATAGGTTTCTATTACTTGACACACATGTATCGTATATTTTGTTGGTTACAATTACAATTTTTCAGTGCAGATCTAGTTTTACAATATATAAGCTAGGTTAATGTGAATACCACGTATTTTTGCTTAGACAACGATATTCCAGGTCTATGGTGGTTATTTACAGCAGTAAATGGTAGAAAGTGGATTTATCTGTCATATATACGTATATACGTGTATAAGCAGATTGTCTCTTGTTATAAAAACCTTTTTACATTGTCCATATTCTGGATCTCCTCCGTTAAAGTTGTGACCGGCCGGTCCTTTGGTGAAGTAGTTCCATATGTTTTCCTCTGTTTAGGTTAAAAATCCGGGTTCTTCCGGTGTTTCCTGATCCAATTGTGGATTTTCTCCTTGTGTCTGTGGGGCCCTTGAGCCAGGTGATTGAGGCTGGAACGGTTACTGGATCCTTGGATAGGAATTGCACATATGGAGTCTGTCCCTAGAGAGTGGGATATGGCTCGATGTACCTATCCTAGCCAGCCCGAACGCCAGAGACACCTCTCACCTGCTGGGCTCTGTATTTGGATCTCCTGTGACTGTCAGCAATCTCTACGCGTTTCAGCCTGACTGTCAGCAATCTCTACGCGTTTGACTCAGGCATACCGCATTATTTTTAAAATAGGGCAATTTTTTTGTTAAAGGGACATTTATATATATAAGCTATGATTACGGCCTGAGGCCGAAACATGTTAGCGGACCCATTGCTGTGTTGTACCTTTGTGATCCCTGGAACGCTTCTACTTTTAACTATGTTTAAATAAAGACTGTGATGAGAGAGAGCATATTTAGATATGATTTTCAACAAAGGATATCAAAAGAATAAAGAAAATCAGATATCCTTTGTTCAAAATCATATCTAAATATGCTCAGTAGATACTGATTGGTGGCTGCATATAGATACCTCATGCAATTGGCTCGCCCATGTGCATTGCTATTTCTTCAACAAAGGATATCTAAATAATGAAGGCGTATCTGATTCCTAGCCACTGCCTCACCAGCCTCTGAAGTCACCGCACATCACTCGGTATAAAACGTGTATTATTATAACTGTGTTGGTTATGCAAAACTGGGGGAATGGGTAATAAAGGGATTATCTTTCTTTTTAAACAACAAAAATTCTGGTGTTGACTGTCCCTTTAATTACATTGACACTAAATTGATACTGGGTGGAGATTTTAACCTCTCTCCAAATTATCATCTAGATAGAAGTAGTAGTTTTTCAGAAGGCCTAAAGAGGGGGTCGGTTAAAAGAGGGAAATTTGATAAAAAAAACTGTGAATCTTATATCAGAGACAGTAGGCTTGGTGGAAGTATGGAGGTTTAAAAACCCAACTCAAAGAGAGTATTCTTACCACTCAAAAGCTCAAGCTTCTTTGTCTAGAATTGATTTCTTTTTTGGTCTCAAAAACTTTAATTACATACATAGAGGAAGTAAAGATTAATTAAATCATTATCTCAGATCACGCTGCGATAGATTTGAAACTTCATTTGGGAAGGAAGCAATTTGGTATTTCTTTCATGTAATTAGCAAGAGTCCATGAGCTAGTGGACGTATGGGATATACATTCCTACCAGGAGGGGCAAAGTTTCCCAAACCTTAAAATGCCTATAAATACACCCCTCACCACACCCACAATTCAGTTTTACAAACTTTGCCTCCGATGGAGGTGGTGAAGTAAGTTTGTGCTAGATTCTACATTGATATGCGCTCCGCAGCAAGTTGGAGCCCGGTTTTCCTCTCAGCGTGCAGTGAATGTCAGAGGGATGTGAGGAGAGTATTGCCTATTTGAATGCAGTGATCTCCTTCTACGGGGTCTATTTCATAGGTTCTCTGTTATCGGTCGTAGAGATTCATCTCTTACCTCCCTTTTCAGATCGACGATATACTCTTATATATACCATTACCTCTGCTGATTCTCGTTTCAGTACTGGTTTGGCTTTCTACAAACATGTAGATGAGTGTCCTGGGGTAAGTAAATCTTATTTTCTGTGACACTCTAAGCTATGGTTGGGCACTTTGTTTATAAAGTTCTAAATATATGTATTCAAACATTTATTTGCCTTGACTCAGAATGTTCAACTTTCCTTATTTTTCAGACAGTCAGTTTCATATTTGGGATAATGCATTTGAATTAATAATTTTTTCTTACCTTCAAAAATTTGACTCTTTTTTTCCTGTGGGCTGTTAGGCTCGCGGGGGCTGAAAATGCTTCATTTTATTGCGTCATTCTTGGCGGCGGACTTTTTTGGCGCAAAAATTCTTTTCCGTTTCCGGCGTCATACGTGTCGCCGGAAGTTGCGTCATTTTTTGACGTTATTTTGGGCCAAAAATGTCGGCGTTCCGGATGTGGCGTCATTTTTGGCGCCAAAAGCATTTAGGGCGCCAAATAATGTGGGCGTCTTATTTGGCGCTAAAAAATAAGGGCGTCGCTTTTGTCTCCACATTATTTAAGTCTTATTTTTTTCATTGCTTCTGGTTGCTAGAAGCTTGTTCTTTGGCATTTTTTTCCCATTCCTAAAACTGTCATTTAAGGAATTTTGATCAAATTTGCTTTTATATGTTGTTTTTTTCTCTTACATATTGCAAGATGTCTCACGTTGCATCTGAGTCAGAAGATACTACAGGAAAATCGCTGTCTAGTGCTGGAGCTACCAAGCTAAGTGTATCTGCTATAATTTTTGGTATCTGTTTCTCCAGCTGTTGTTTGTATTGCATGTCATGACAAACTTATTAATGCAGATAAAATTTCCTTTAGTACTGTTACATTACCTGTTGCTGTTCCGTCAACATCTAATTTTCAGAGTGTTCCTGATAAACATAAGAGATTTTATTTTTTAAATCCATTAAGAAGGCTATGTCTGTTATTTCTCCTTCTAGTTTACATAAAAGTCTTTTAAAACTTCTCTTTTTTCAGATGAATTTTTAAATGAACATCATCATTCTGATACTGATAATGGTTCTTCTGGTTCAGAGGTTTCTGTCTCAGAGGTTGATGCTGATAAATCATTGTATTTGTTCAAGATGGAATTTATTCGTTCTTTATTTAAAGAAGTATTAATTGCATTAGAAATAGAGGATTCTGGTCCTCTTGATACTAAATCTAAACGTTTAAATAAGGTTTTAAATCTCCTGTAGTTATTCCAGAAGTGTTTAATCTCCCTGATGCTATTTCTGAAGTAATTTCCAGGGAATGGAATAATTTGGGTAATTCTTTTACTCCTTCTAAACGTTTAAGCAATTATATCCTGTGCCATCTGACAGATTAGAGTTTTTTTGGGACAAAATCCCTAAGGTTATGGGGCTGTCTCTACTCCTGCTAAATGTGCTACTATTCCTACGGCAGATAGTAATTCATTTAAGGATCCTTTAGATAGGAAAATTGAATCCTTTCTAAGAAAAGCTTACTTATGTTCAGGTAATCTTCTTAGACCTGCTATATTTTTAGCGGATGTTGCTGCAGCTTCAACTTTTTGGTTAGAAGCTTTAGTGCAACAAGTAACAGATCATAATTTTATAGCATTATTATTATTCTATAACATGCTAATAATTTTATTGGTGATACCATCTTTTGATATCATTAGAGTTGATGTCTCTAGCTATTTTAGCTAGAAAAGCTTTATGGATTAAACTTGGAATGCTGATATGTCTTCTAAGTCAACTTTGCTTTCCTTTTCTTTCCAGGGTAATAAATTATTATTTCAACTGTTTCTGGAAGGAAGGGAACTTTTTTACCAAAGGTTAAAAAATCTAAGGTAAATTTAGGTCTAATAATCATTTTCGTTCCTTTCCTCACAATAAGGAACAAAAGCCTGATCCTTCATCCTCAGGAGCGGTATCAGTTTGGAAACTATTTCCAGTTTGGAATATATCCAAGCCTTATAGAAAACCTATAGCCAGCTCCTAAGTAACCATGAAGGTGCGGACCTTATTCCAGCTCAGCTGGTATGGGGCAGATTACGTTTTCTTCAAAGAAATTTTGATCAATTCCGTTCTCAATTTCTGGTTTCAGAACATTGTTTCAGAAAGGTACAGAATTGGCTTCAGTTAAGGCCTCCTGCTAAGAGATTTTTTTCTTTCCCGTGTCCCAGTTAACACAGCAAAGGCTCAGCATTTCTGAAATGTGTTTCAGATCTAGAGTTGGCTGGAGTAATTATGCCAGTTCCAGTTCTGGAACAGGGGCTGGGGTTTTATTTTATCTCTTCATTGTACCAAAGAAGGTCAATTCCTTCAGACCAGTTCCGGATCTATCAATATTGAATCGTTATGTAAGGATACCAACATTCAGTTTCTGTAGGACTGTCCTGCCTTTTGTTTAGCAAGGGCATTATATGTCTACAATAGATTTACAGGATGTGTATCTGCATATTCCGATTCATCCAGATCACTTTTAGTGTCTGAGATTCTCTTTTTAGACAAGCATTACCAGTTTTGTGGCTCTACCGTTTGGCCTAGCCTCAGTTCCAAGAATTTTTTTCAAAGGTTCTCGGTGCCCTTCTTTCTGTAATCAGAGAACAGGGTTTTGGTATTTCCTTATTGGACGATATCTGGGTACTTGCAGAAGAATCTCATACGAATCGACTTGTGTTGTTTCTTCAAGTTCATGGTTGGAGGATCAATTTACCAATCAGTTCATTGATTCCTCAGACAAAGGTAACCTTTTTTAGGTTTCTAGAATAGATTCAGTGTCTATGACTCTGTCCTTGTCAGACAAGAGAAGTTTAACATTGATTTCAGCTTGTCAAAACCTTCAGTCACAATCATTCCCTTTGGTAGCCTTATGCATGGAAATTTTAGGTCTTAGGACTGCCGCATCAGATGCGATCTCCTTTGCTCGTTTTCACATGCGACCTCTTCAGCTCTGTATGCTGAACCAATGGTGCAGGGATTACTCAAAGATATCTCAATTAATATCTTTAAACCGATTATACGACACTCTCTGACATGGTGGACAGATCACCATCGTTTAGTTCAGGGGGCTTCTTTGTTCTTCCGACCTGGACTATAATCTCAACAGATGCAAGTCTTACAGGTTGGGGAGCTGTGTGGGGGTATCTGACGGCACAAGGGGTTTGGGAATCTCAGGAGGTGAGATTTCCGATCAATATTTTGGAACTCCGTGCAATTTCAGAGCTCTTCAGTCATGGCCTCTTCTGAAGAGAGAGTTGTTCATTTGTTTTCAGATAGACAATGTCACAACTGTGGCATACATCAATCATCAAGAAGGGACTCACAGTCCTCTGGCTATGAAAGAAGTATCTCGAATTTTGGTTTGGGCAGAATCCAGCTCCTGTCTAATCTCTGCGGTTCATATCCCAGGTATGGACAATTGGAAAGCGGATTATCTCAGTCGCCAAACGTTGCACCTGGACGAATGGTCTTCACCCAGAGGTATTTCCTCAGATTGTTCAAATGTGGGAACTCCCAGAATTAGATCTGATGGCTTCTCATCTAAACAAGAAACTTCCCTGGTATCTGTCCGGATCCAGGGATCCTCGGGCGGAGGCAGTGGATGCATTATCTCTTCCTTACAAGTGTCATCCTGCCTATATCTTTCCGCCTCTAGTTCTTCTTCCAAGGGTATTCTCCAATATTCTAAAGGAATGCTCGTTTGTCCTGCTGGTAGCTCCAGCATGGCCTCACAGGTTTTGGTATGCGGATCTTGTCCGGATGGCCTCTTGCCAGCTGTGGACTCTTCCGTTAAGTCCAGTCTTTCTGTCTCAAGGTTCTTTTTTCCATCAGGATCTCAAAACCTTAATTTTAAGGTGTGGAGTTTGAACGCTTGATTCTTGGTCAAAGAGGTTTCTCTGACTCTGTGATTGATACTATGTGACAGGCTCGTAAATCTGTATCTAGAGAGATATATTATAGAGTCTGGAAGACTTATATTTCTTCAGTTTCTTGAAAGACAAATCTCTGCTCTTTCTGTTCTTTTTCACAGAAGGATTGCTAATCTTCCTGATATTCATTGTTTTGTACAAGCTTTGGTTCGTATAAAACCTGTCATTAAGTCAATTTCTCCTCCTTGGAGTTTGAATTTGGTTCTGGGGGCTCTTCAAGCTCCTCCTTTTGAACCCATGCATTCTTTGGTCATTATATTACTTTCTTGGAAAGTTTTGTTTCTTTTGGCCATCTCTTCTGCCAGAAGAGTCTCTGAATTATCTACTCTTTTTTTGTGAGTCTCCTTTTCTGTTTTTGCATCAGGATAAGGCGGTGCTGCGAACTTCTTTTGAATTTTTTACCTAAGGTTGTGAATTCTAACAACATTAGTAGAGAAATTGTGGTTCCTTCATTATGTCCTAATCCTATGAATTCTAAGGATAAATCATTGCATTCTTTGGATGCTGTTAGAGCTTTGTAATATTATGTTGAAGCTATTAAGTCTTTCCGAAAGACTTCTAGTCTATTTGTCATCTTTTCCGGTTCTAGAAAAGACCAGAAAGCTTCTGCCATTTCTTTGGCATCTTGGTTGAAATCTTTATTTCATCATGCCTATGTTGAGTCGGGTAACACTCCGCCTCAAAGGATTACAGCTCATTCTACTAGGTTAGTTTCTACTTCCTGGGCGTTTAAGAATGAAGCTTCGGTTGATCAGATTTGCAAAACAGCAACTTGGTCCTCTTTGCATACTTTTACTAAATTCTACCATTTTGATGTGTTTTCTTCTTCTGAAGCAGTTTTTGGTAGAAACGTACTTCAGGCAGTGGTTTCAGTTTGAATCTTCTGCTTGTGTTTCTTCATTAAAAAATTTATTCTGGGTGTGGATTATTTTCAGCAGGAATTGGCTGTCTTTATTTTATCCCTCCCTCTCTAGTGACTCTTGTGTGGAAAGATCCACATCTTGGGTAATCATTATCCCATACGTCACTAGCTCATGGACTCTTGCTAATTACATGAAAGAAAACATAATTTATGTAAGAACTTACCTGATAAATTCATTTCTTTCATATTAGCAAGAGTCCATGAGGCCCGCCCTTTTTTGTGGTGGTTTTGATTTTTTTGTATAAAGCACAATTATTCCAATTCCTTATTTTATATGCTTTCACACTTTTTTCTTATCACCCCACTTCTTGGCTATTCGTTAAACTGAATTGTGGGTGTGGTGAGGGGTGTATTTATAGGCATTTTAAGGTTTGGGAAACTTTGCCCCTCCTGGTAGGAATGTATATCCCATACGTCACTAGCTCATGGACTCTTGCTAATATGAAAGAAATGAATTTATCAGGTAAGTTCTTACATAAATTATGTTTTTAAGCTTTAGATTTCCAAAGTTTTTGTATGGTTCAGAACATTTCAGGGAATACATTAAGAAAAAATGGGATGAATATCTAAACAATAATTTAAATAGTTGTCAAAGTATACAAACTATCTGGGAGGCAGGAAAGGATGTAATTAGAGGGGAGATAACTTCCTATGTAATACATTATAATAAAGAGATTAACAGACAATATAAAGAACTAAGAGAAAGAACAACCTATTCAGATCTGATTTTTGGAGGAGGAAATACATGGAAGATAAAAAAGAATTGGAAGTACATATAAATCAGCAAGCTATAAGAGACATTAGAAAAGATAAGGGGAAACTATATAGATTCGGTAATAGATCTGGTAAGCTATTGACTTCTTTAGTTAAAGTACAAAATTCAACAAGACAAATTATGTCATTAAAATCTAAAGAAAAATTAATATCTAATAATACAGAGATAGTAGAGGAATTTAGGAAATATTATAATATCTTATATACATCTGAAAGTAAAAAAGATGAAGTAAATAGTAAGCTTTTCCTAAATGGTATTAGTATACCAAAGATCTCACATGAACAGCAAGAAACATTAAACTCTATCATTACAGTAGAGGAAGTAAACAAAGTAATAGCAAGTTTGCCAATAGGTAAAGCCCCAGGCCCTAACGGTCTACCGTTAGAATGGTATAAAATTATAAAAGAATCTATAACAGTCCTAATGATAGATTTGTTTAATGGATATCTCAGTGATAAAATTAAACCCTTGTTAGCCTTTTCAGCGGTTAATATTATTGTGATTCCCAAAATTGAGAAAGAACCTCAATGTGTTACTTCGTATCGACCGATATCCTTGCTCAATCAAGACTATAAGATTTTAACAAGTACTTGCTAATAGGTTGAAAGTTTTACTCCCCAAGTTAATCCATAAAGATCAATCAGGGTTTATTCAGGCCAGGTCCAGGTCCTATTTGCAAAGTTTTGCATATAGTAAATCACTTTTGGCTTATGAAGAAGCAACAAAATAGTGAACTGATTCCAAATACCTTGTTGTTAGCCTTAGATGCTGAAAAGGCTTTCGACACAGTAGAATGGCCATATTTAATAACATGTTTAGGTAAATATAATATAAAAGGTCCTTTTAGTAACTTTGTTAAATATGTTTACTCGTAAACAAACGCTTCTGTTATTGTTAACAGTGAGTTATCACCTAGATTTGATTTGGGCAGAGGAACTCATCAGGGATGTCCCTTGTCTACCCTTTTATTCAATTTGGTACTGGAACCTCTAGCAATTAAACTAAGAAACATATACACAGGCATAGAGATAGATGGCAAAAGTTACCATCTTTCGTTATACGCTGACAATATGTTATTATTTATTCAAGACCCAGAGATATATTTAAAAAAGATCCTGGATGCCATTTTTTATGCCATTTTTTAATTTGGCCAATTTTCAGGGTTTAAGATTAATGGTATAAAATCAGAAGTATTATGGTTAAATAAAAGACAAAATTGTGACATTAGTGAATTCTTATTTTTAGAACCTCCAAATTATATAATCTATTTAGGAATCAATATATCCCCCAATCCGGAAAATATTTGTATTTATAGAGCAATCACTTAAAAGATGGAATTATTTACCCATTTCATTAATGGGGAAAGTACATATAATTAAAATGATGATGTTACCAAAATTGCTATATCCCTTAAATATGCTGCCAATTAGAATTCTTAAGAAAGACATTGAAAGATTGAATAAGATCTTTAAGAGGTTTATCTGGAAGGTAAAAAAACTTGCATAAGCTTGGATAAATTAAAACAACCTATTTTACAAGGGGGGTATGGCTGTACCAGATGTTTATTTATACAATCTTTCATCATTGACAAGAATAGCTGTTGACTGGTTGGGGGGAACAGAATATTTTTATGAGAATTCATTAGAAAAAATAGCATCAAGGGGGATTAGTAAGGCGTATGTACTCCATACAGACATGACAGATATTGACTCTTTAATTAAAAATAATATCATGTACTGTAAAAAGATGTTCTGAAAGCATGGCATAATATTAGTAAAATCCTTCATTTTCCAATTAAAGGCTCAATATTTTTACTTATAAAAGGAAATCCAAATTTCAGTCCAGGTATGGACACTGCTATTTTTGAAGAATGGGGTAGACTTGGGATAAATAAGATAGGGGATCTACTAGACCCACTAAATAAATCAATACGTACATTCGAGGAACTTCAGTATAAATTTAGATTACCTGACTCACATTTTTATGCTTATATCCAAATATCACATTACATAAAAAATATCATAAGTAAATATACTTCTTCTATATGGGGCCGTCACCCTTTACAGAGTATGATAGATGACTTTCAAAAAAGAATATGCTCTTATTCAAGGTTGTATAAGGCTTTATTAGATTCAAGTTCAACTAGGATAAGGGGAAAGGGCTGGCAAAAGGAGGCTTCTATATTTTGGAAGCGACTGAGGTTGAAAAAAGTTTGAGAACTATTATATCTACTACATGTGATTCATACTTCAGGGAGTCCCAAATTAAAATATTACATAGATTTTATATAACACCAAAAATTGCCTCAAGGTGGTTTAACTGTGAAAAGAGATGCATAAAATGAAATTTTTTTGATCCCAATTTAAAACATCTCATTTGGGACTGCCCAGAAATTAAGCAATATTGGGCAAAGATTAGTTTTTGGGCGAGTAGGATTTTTAAAATAAGATCAGTTTTAAGTTTTTTGAATATATTACTTGCATTTAATAGACAATTTAAACAGGACAATATTAAATTGATGACTATGATAATTTTGATGGGAAGGAAATGTATAATGAAAAGATGGCTATCAAAGAGAGGTCCTAGTATGAAGGAGTTTCATACTGCTATGTTAAATCAATTGAATATACAAATATTTGATGTAATATATGAAAAGGATGTAAGAATTAAGGAGTTTAAAAAAAATGGGGAGATTTTATTGCTACTTTTGAATCCCATGTAAAAAATAGAATCATGGAACCATTTGTAATATAGTCTGTGTACACTTTAAGACTTAGTGAAATATAATCGAATAAGGCCCTAAATTAGTTCGGATACATTGGGGGAAACATGAGAAGAAACCTTGGGGACTTTATGCAGTTAGTGTTAATAGACAATCTAAATTTATAAGTTATCAAGTAAATACTATTAAATAAAGTCCTAAATTAATTTAGTAACTGGGCATAAGGGGTTTATTCTTACCAAGGCTATATTTTGTACGAATTAGGTCCTGGAAGGGAAATATACCTGAAGTCTTGATACATGTTTAATAAGGGATAGAAAATATTGTTAATGGTTACACTGTACACCTTAAACAGATGTTTAACTTATGTTTTATAAATGATATCATAAAGCTGAATAACTTAAGTTTATCAATACTGTTCAAGCTGGAAATTAAGTAGTACCTTGATTGGTTTTCCTTCAAATATGGACTGGAATTTGTGTAATGTATTGTACCTTATAATCTATATGCAGTCCTAAGTATGTAGTAATATACCTGTATAGAAGGATGTCTATTGTATCTGCATATTTTACTACTGGAATTTTGTATTCAATATTGTTTTTTTATATCTAAAATTTCATAGTAAAAATGTTTAAAAAAAAAAAATCTTCAAAAAAGTAGATGTAAATAATTATATCGGACTGGAAAGTTGTCATCTTAGAAGATGGATTGAGAATATCCCCAAAGGACAATTCTATAGAATGAAAAGAAATTGTACAGATGAAGGTATCTTTAGAGAACAAGCTAATATCCTAAAAGAAAGATTCCATGAAAAAAACTTAAAGAAAGAAAAATTAGAAACTGCACTTTTGGGTAGAAATAGAATGTTACAAAACAAAAAGAAAACAGCCCCCTTAGAATAATCTGTCTTTTATTTTTAATTTCAACAATAAGAGTAAAGATCTAAGACCTATTATTAAGAAAAATTGGGGAATCCTTAAAAGGAATAGTACTGTTCAGACACTAATAGGGGATAGACCAAATTTAAATTTTCAAGAGAGCACCTAATTTAAAGGACCATCTTACTAAGAGCTATATTAGAGATCAAAGACCTATTAACTGGTTGAGTGAAAGCAAAGGTACTGTAGGGATTGTTACAGTTGCAAACACCTTAGAAACACCACAAAGGGGTTAAGTGAATTCCATATTCGAAATTGGAAAAAATGCTATGAAATTGATCAATTTATAACATGTAACAGTAAAAACATAATTTCTTTCATGTAATTGGCAAGAGTCCATGAGCTAGTGACATATGGGATATACAATCCTACCAGGAGGGGCAAAGTTTCCCAAACCTCAAAATGCCTATAAATACACCCCTCACCATTCAGTTTTACAAACTTTGCCTCCTATGGAGGTGGTGAAGTAAGTTTGTGCTAAGATTTCTACGTTGACATGCGCTTCTCAGCATTTTGAAGCCCGATTCCTCTCAGAGTACAGCGAATGTCAGTGGGATGTGAAGGGAGTATCACCTATTGAATTCAATGGTTTTCCTCACGGGAGATCTATTTCATAGGTTCTCTGTTATCGGTCGTAGAGATTAAACTCCTACCTCCCTTTTCAGATCGACGATATACTCTCATATATACCATTACCTCTACTGATAACTGTTTCAGTACTGGTTTGGCTGTCTGCTATATGTGGATGGGTGTCTTTTGGTAAGTATGTTTTTTATTACTTAAGACACCCCAGCTATGGTTTGGAACTTTATGCATTTATATAAAGTTCTAAATATATGTATTGTACTTATATTTGCCATGATTCATGTTCATGTATTTCCTTGTGCAGACTGTCAGTTTCATATTTGGGGAAAATAAACATATTAAGAAATATTTTTTCTTACCTGGGGTTTAGTCTTTTTTTCAGATTGACTACATTTTTCTTGCAAATTGCGGGCAGTACTAGGCCCGCGGGTGCCCCAAATGATAGACTTTATTGCATCATTCTTTGTGCGAGAAATTTTTGGCGCGAAAGTACATCAGTTGACGCAAGTTCGTCATTTCCGGCGTTGTAGTTGACGCCGAGTCCTTACACAGGGTTGTGTCGTTAGTGACGCAAGTGTGTCATTTCCGGATGTTGTTGTTTTTCATTAATTTATTTTCCCAATTGCTATTTGCCTCTTGCCTTTTTCTATGTCAGAGGGCTATGCTATTTGCATTTTTTTCCCATTCCTGAAACTGTCATATAAGGAAATTGATAATTTTGCTTTATATGTTGTTTTTTCTTTTACATTTTGCAAGATGTCTCAATCTGATCCTGCCTCAGAAGTATCTGTTGGAACTTTGCTGCCTGACATCGGTTCTACCAAAGCTAAGTGCATTTGTTGTAAGATTGTGGAAATTATATCTCTGAATGTCATTTTTAATAGTTGTCATGATAAACTTTTACATGCAGATAATGTGTCCATCAGTAATAGTACATTGCCAGTTGCAGTTCCTTCAACTTCTAATGTACATGATATACCTATGAATTTTAAAGAATTTGTTACTGATTCTATTCAGAAGGCTTTGTCTGCATTTCCGCCTTCTAATAAACGTAAACGGTCTTTTAAAACTTCTCATAAAGTTGATGAAATGTCAAATGACCGACAACATAAAGATTTAGACAAATCTACTTATTTATTTAAAATAGAATATATTCGTTCTTTGTTAAAAGAAGTGTTAATTACTTTGGATATTGAGGAAGCCAGTCCTCTTGACGTTAAGACTAGTAAACATTTAAATTCTGTTTTTAAACCTCCTGGTTACTCAGGAGGTTTTTCCTATTCCTGATGCTATTTCTGATATGATTTCAAAGGAATGGAATAAGCCAGGTACGCCTTTTATTCCTTCTTCAAGGTTTAAAAAATTGTATCCTTTACCAGCAATTTCTATAGAGTTTTGGGAAAAGATCCCCAAAGTTGATGGGGCTTTTTCTACTCTTGCTAAACGTACCACTATTCCTATGGAAGATAGTACTTCTTTTAAAGACTCTTTAGATAGGAAACTTGAATCTTATCTAAGGAAAGCCTATTTATATTCAGGTCATCTTCTTAGACCTGCAATTTCTTTGGCTGATGTTGCAGCTGCATCAACTTTTTGGTTGGAGAATTTAGCGCAACAAGAATTGGATTCTGACATATCTAGCATTGTTCGCTTACTGCAGCATGCTAATCATTTTATTTGTGATGTCATTTTTTATATTATCAAAATTGATGTTAGATCCATGTCTTTAGCTATTTTAGCTAGAAAAGCTTTGTGTCTTAAATCTTGGAATGCTGATATGACATCTAAGTCTAGATTATTATCTATTTCTTTCCAAGGTAATAATTTATTTGGTTCTCAGTTGGATTCTATTATTTCAACTGTTACTGGGGGAAAGGGAGTTTTTCTGCCTCAGGATAAAAAACCCAAGGATAAATTTAAGGCTTCTAACCGTTTTCATTACTTTCTTCAAAATAAGGAACAAAAATGTAATCCTTCCCCCAAGGAATCTGTTTCCAATTGGAAGCCTTCCTCAAATTGGAATAAATCCAAGCCTTTTAAAAAACCAAAGTCAGCCCCTAAGTCCGCATGAAGGTGCGGCCCTCATTCCAGCTCAGCTGGTAGGGGGCAAATTAGGGTTTTTCAAGGATATTTGGATAAATTCTGTCCAAAATCAATGGATTCAGAGCATTGTCTCAAGGGTATCAAACTGGATTCAGAGTAAGACTTCCTGTGAGAAGATTTGTTTCTCTCACGTATCCCAGCAAATCCAGTAAAAGCTCAGGCTTTCCTGAAGTGTGTTTCAGACCTGGAGTCTTCAGGGGTAATCATGCCAGTTCCTTTTCAGGAACAAGGTCTGGGGTTTTATTCAAATCTATTCATTGTCCCAAAGAAGGAAAATTTATTCAGACCAGTTCTGGATCTGAAAATTTTGAATCGTTATGTAAAAGTACCAACTTTCAAGATGGTGACTATAAGGACTATTCTGCCTTTTGTTCAGCAAGGACATTATATGTCTACAATAGACTTGCATGATGCATACCTTCATATTCCGATTCATCCAGAACATTATCAGTTCCTGAGATTCTCTTTTCTAGACAAGCATTACTAATTTGTTGCTCTTCCATTTGGCCTAGCAACAGCTCCAAGAATCTTTTCAAAGGTTCTAGGTACCCTACTCTCTGTAATCAAAGAGCAGGGTATTGCAGTGTTTCCTTATTTGGACGATATCTTGGTACTAGCTCAGTCTTTACGTTCTGCAGAATATCACACAAATCAACTAGTGTTGTTTCTTCAAAGACATGGTTGGAGGATCAATTTACCAAAAAGTTTCTTGATTCCTCAGACAAGGGTCACCTTTTTAGGCTTCCAGATAGATTCAGTGTCCATGACTCTGTCTCTAACAGACAAGAGACGTTTGAAATTGCTACGTATTTAACACACAAGGATAACAAGGGCACTATATAAGCAAGCTCCTCATTGGTTTCAATTGTTTAAGATACTATGTTTAATTTTAGTATCTATATATTATATTCCTTTGGGGAGTGGTGCTAGCATCTAATACTGAACTTACAGAACAATTGGGATAGAATCCCTGGAAAAAAATGCTACACCTGGGATATGCACCGCAGAGATTAGACAGGAGCTGGATTCCACCCAAGCAAGTATCCGAGATACTTCTTTTATAGCTTGGTGACTGTGAGTCCCACCCTGATGATTGACATATGCCACCATTGTGATATTGTCTGTCTGAAAGCAAATGAACGGTTCTCTCTTCAACAGAGGCCAAAACTGAAGAGCCCTGAGAATTGCACGGAGTTCTAAAATATTGATTGGTAATCTCGCTTCTTGAGATTTCCAAACCCCTTGCACTGTCAGAGATCCACAAACAGCTCCCCAACCTGAAAGACTTGCATCTGTAGTGATCACAGTCCAGGTTGGCCGAACAAAGGAAGCCCCTTGAACTAAACGCTGGTGATTTAACCACCACATCAGAGTGTTGAACATTGGGATTTAAGGATATTAATTGTGATATCTTTGTATAATCCCTGCACCATTTATTCAGCATACAAAGCATGAGAGGTCTCATGTGAAAACGAGCAAAAGGAATTGCGTCCAATGCTGCAGTCATGAGGCCTAAAACTTCCATGCACATAGCCACTGAAGGGAATGACTGAGACTGAAGGTGCCGACAGGCTGCAACCAATTTCAAACGTACAGAACAATTGGGATAGAATCCCTGGAAAGAAATGCTATGTAGCACTCTCTGCCCAGACTGGGGTAGAGCCACTAGTACATTTTAAAATTTAACTTTTATTTTTTACTTTAAAAAGAATGGGTGGACATGAACAAATTAAAATTTCTCTATCTCTAATTGCTGATGGCAATTCTTTCAGGTTATTATTAACCTATTCAAGTGACCGGTTGATTCTCTAATACTTTATATGTAATTCTATTAAATCAGTCGGTACTCCATTGTGTTTGTCAAGTAAGGTTAATAAGAGCCCTGTAATGGGTGTTTATTGGTATTTTGATGTCTCATATATTTATTGAGGCTTGTATTAGTGTAGAATTAATTGAATTTAAGCCTGGGTGGCAGCAAGGATTATCAAGTTTGATTCACGTTTATACATAGACCTTGGTTGTGGTTTGATGTTTTGAAATTCACTTTACTTTATTGTGTTAATGCACAAATGCCCTAGTTTGGGTATCACTTATATTCAGAGGTTATTTGTTGTATTTTCCACTTATATTCTTTATTCTTACGTTTGTCATCTCACTAGTTCCCTATTGTGTTCCCCATGTGGGATTAGTCATATCGTGAGTTTAAACGTTTGATTGATAGATTCAGTGACCATACATTTGAGATCTTTTCATATTTTCTTTATGGTTACCCTTATTTCTCCTGTTAAGTGTGGTCAGTCCACGGGTCATCATTACTTCTGGGATATTATCTCCTCCCCTACAGGAAGTGCAAGAGGATTCACCCAGCAGAGCTGCTATATAGCTCCTCCCCTCTACGTCACCCCCAGTCATTCTCTTGCACCCAACGAATAGATAGGATGTGTGAGAGGACTGTGGTGATTTAATTAGTTTATTACCTTCAATCAAAAGTTTGTTATTTTATAATAGCACCGGAGTGTGTTATTCATTCTCTGGTAGAATTTGAAGAAGAATCTACCTGAGTTTTTTTCTATGATTTTAGCCGGAGTAGTTAAGATCATATTGCTGTTTCTCGGCCATCTGAGGAGAGGTAAACTTCAGATCAGGGGACAGCGGGCAGATTAATCTGCAAAGAGGTATGTAGCAGTTTGTTATTTTCTGACATGGAATTGATGAGAAAATCCTGCCATACCGTTATAATGTAAACTCAGCCTTAAATGCAGTAGATGTAGCTGGTATCAGGCTGTCATGTATGTATATTTTATACTTCAGTATTCTGGGGAATGGTACTTCACTAGATTTATACTGTATGCATAGATTTTACCTAATTTGCAGGGACTTGCAATAGGTTTTAAATAACAATTAATTTATTGAGGTTAAACGTTTTTTTGCTGGCATGTAAAAACGTTTATTTCTCTGAGGTACTGGGTGAAAAAATTTTGTGGGCACTATTTTTTCCACTTGGCAATAGTTTTGTTTAATTTAAAGCAGTTCACTGATCTCTCTCACTGTTATGTGTGAGGGAGAGGGGCCATTTTTAGCGCTTTTACTACGCATCAAAAAATTCAGTCAGAGGTTCATTTTCTTCCTGCATGATCCGGTTCATCTCTACAGAACTCAGGGATCTTCAAAGCCTTTTTTGAGGGAGGTAATCATCACAGCAGAGCTGTGAAGAGTGTAGCTGACTGTGATAAAAAACGTTTATTTGTGTATTTTTTCTGCTGCCAGGGTTAGTTATCCTTTGCTAATGGGAACAATCCTTTGCTAAAATTGTATATTTCTTACAAAGATTTGATGCTATAACTTAATTATTTTCAACTGTCATAATTTTTTCTGTGCTTCTTATAGGCACAGTTCGTTTTCATATAATTGTAAATTACTTGAAAAAGCATTTCCAAGTTGCTAGTTAATTGCTAGTGTGTTAAACATGTCTGATTCAGAGGAAGATACATGTGTTATATGTACTAATGCCAAAGTGGAGCCCAATAGAAATTTATGTACTAACTGTATTGATGCTACTTTAAATAAAAGCCAATCTGTACAAATTGAACATATTTCACCAGACAACGAGGGGAGAGTTATGCCGACTAACTCGCCTCACGTGTCAGTACCTGCATCTCCCGCTCGGGAGGTGCGTGATATTGTAGCGCCGAGTACATCTGGGCGGCCATTTCAAATCACATTACAGGATATGGCTACTGTTATGACTGAAGTTTTGGCTAAATTACCAGAACTTAGAGGCAAGCGTGATCACTCTGGGGTGAGAACAGAGTGCGCTGATAATATTAGGGCCATGTCAGACACTGCGTCACAGGCGGCAGAACATGAGGACGGAGAACTTCATTCTGTGGGTGACGGTTCTGATCCAAACAGATTGGATTCAGATATTTCAAATTTTAAATTTACGCTGGAAAACCTCCGTGTATTACTAGGGGAGGTGTTAGCGGCTCTGAATGATTGTAACACAGTTGCAATACCAGAGAAAATGTGTAGGTTGGATAAATATTTTGCGGTACCGGCGAGTACTGATGTTTTTCCTATACCTAAGAGACTTACTGAAATTATTACTAAGGAGTGGGATAGACCCGGTGTGCCGTTCTCACCTCCTCCGATATTTAGAAAAATGTTTCCAATAGACGCCACCACAAGGGACTTATGGCAAACGGTCCCTAAGGTGGAGGGAGCAGTTTCTACTTTGGCTAAGCGTACCACTATCCCGGTGGAGGATAGCTGTGCCTTTTCAGATCCAATGGATAAAAAATTAGAGGGTTACCTTAAGAAAATGTTTGTTCAACAAGGTTTTATATTGCAACCTCTTGCATGTATTGCGCCTGTCACGGCTGCAGCAGCATTTTGGTTTGAGTCTCTGGAAGAGACACTTGAATCATCTACACTAGATGAGATTACACTCAAACTTAGAACCCTTAAGTTAGCTAACTCATTTATTTCAGATGCCGTAGTACATTTAACTAAACTTACGGCTAAGAATTCCGGATTTGCCATTCAGGCACGCAGAGCGCTGTGGCTAAAATCCTGGTCAGCTGATGTTACTTCTAAATCTAAATTGCTTAATATACCTTTCAAAGGGCAGACCTTATTCGGGCCCGGTTTGAAGGAGATTATCGCTGACATTACAGGAGGTAAAGGCCATGCCCTGCCTCAGGACAAAGCCAAACCTAGGGCTAGACAGTCTAATTTTCGTTCCTTTCGTAATTTTAAAACAGGAACAGCATCAGCTTCCTCTGCACCAAAACAGGAAGGAGCTGTTGCTCGCTACAGACAAGGCTGGAGACCTAACCAGTCCTGGAACAAGGGCAAGCAGGCCAGGAAACCTGCTGCTGCCCCTAAGACAGCATGAATCGAGGGCCCCCGATCCGGGACCGGATCTAGTAGGGGGCAGACTTTCTCTCTTCGCCCAGGCTTGGGCAAGAGATGTTCAGGATCCCTGGGCGTTAGAGATCATATCTCAGGGATACCTTCTGGACTTCAAATCCTCTCCCCCAAGAGGGAGATTTCATCTGTCAAGGTTGTCAACAAACCAAATAAAGAAAGAAGCGTTCCTACGCTGCGTACAAGATCTTTTATTAATGGGAGTGATCCATCCAGTTCCGCGGTCGGAACAAGGACAAGGGTTTTACTCAAATCTGTTTGTAGTTCCCAAAAAAGAGGGAACTTTCAGGCCAATCTTGGATTTAAAGATCCTAAACAAATTCCTAAGAGTTCCATCATTCAAGATGGAAACGATTCGAACAATTTTGCCCATGATCCAAGAGGGTCAGTACATGACCACAGTGGATTTAAAGGATGCTTACCTTCACATACCGATTCACAGAAATCATTACCGGTATCTAAGGTTTGCCTTTCTAGACAGGCATTACCAGTTTGTAGCTCTTCCATTCGGATTGGCTACAGCTCCAAGAATCTTCACAAAGGTTCTGGGTACTCTTCTGGCGGTACTAAGACCGCGAGGAATTTCGGTAGCTCCGTACCTAGACGACATTCTGATACAAGCTTCAAGCTTTCAAACTGCCAAGTCTCATACAGAGTTAGTACTGGCATTTCTAAGGTCGCATGGATGGAAGGTGAACGAAAAGAAGAGTTCTCTCTTTCCACTCACAAGAGTTCCCTTCTTGGGGACTCTGATAGATTCTGTAGAAATGAAGATTTACCTGACAGAAGACAGGTTAACAAAGCTTCAAAATGCATGCCGGGTCCTTCATTCCATTCAACACCCGTCAGTAGCGCAATGCATGGAGGTGATCGGCTTAATGGTAGCGGCAATGGACATAGTACCCTTTGCACGCTTACATCTCAGACCGCTGCAATTGTGCATGCTAAGTCAGTGGAATGGGGATTACTCAGATTTGTCCCCCACTCTGAATCTGAATCAAGAGACCAGAAATTCTCTTCTATGGTGGCTTTATCGGCCACACCTGTCCAGGGGAATGCCATTCAGCAGGCCAGACTGGACAATTGTAACAACAGACGCCAGCCTTCTAGGTTGGGGCGCTGTCTGGAATTCTCTGAAGGCTCAGGGACTATGGAATCAGGAGGTGAGTCTCCTTCCAATAAACATTCTGGAATTGAGAGCAGTTCTCAATGCCCTTCTGGCTTGGCCCCAGTTAACAACTCGGGGGTTCATCAGGTTTCAGTCGGACAACATCACGACTGTAGCTTACATCAACCATCAGGGAGGGACAAGAAGCTCCCTAGCAATGATGGAAGTATCAAAGATAATTCGCTGGGCAGAGTCTCACTCTTGCCACCTGTCTGCAATCCACATCCCGGGAGTGGAGAACTGGGAGGCGGATTTCTTAAGTCGTCAGACTTTTCATCCGGGGGAGTGGGAACTTCATCCGGAGGTCTTTGCCCAGATACTTCGACATTGGGGCAAACCAGAGATAGATCTCATGGCGTCTCGTCAGAACGCCAAGCTTCCTCGCTACGGGTCCAGATCCAGGGATCCGGGAGCGGTTCTGATAGATGCTTTGACAGCACCTTGGACCTTCGGGATGGCTTATGTGTTTCCACCCTTCCCGATGCTTCCTCGATTGATTGCCAGAATCAAACAGGAGAGAGCATCAGTGATTCTAATAGCACCTGCATGGCCACGCAGGACTTGGTATGCAGATCTAGTGGACATGTCATCCTGTCCGCCTTGGTCTCTACCTCTGAAACAGGACCTTCTGATCCAGGGTCCATTCAAACATCAAAGTCTAACTTCTCTGAAGCTGACTGCTTGGAAATTGAACGCTTGATTTTATCAAAACGTGGGTTTTCTGAGCCAGTTATTGATACCTTAATACAGGCTAGGAAGCCTGTTACCAGAAGGATTTACCATAAAATATGGCGTAAATACTTATATTGGTGCGAATCCAAGAGTTACTCATGGAGTAAGGTTAGGATTCCAAGGATATTGTCTTTTCTACAAGAAGGTTTAGAAAAGGGGTTATCTGCTAGTTCTTTAAAGGGACAGATTTCAGCTCTGTCCATTCTTTTACACAAACGTCTGTCAGAAGTTCCGGACGTTCAAGCTTTTTGTCAGGCTTTAGCTAGGATCAAGCCTGTGTTTAAAACTGTTGCTCCGCCATGGAGTTTGAACTTAGTTCTTAATGTTTTACAGGGTGTTCCGTTTGAACCCCTTCATTCCATTGATATCAAGTTGTTATCTTGGAAAGTTCTGTTTTTAATGGCTATTTCCTCGGCTCGAAGAGTTTCTGAATTATCTGCCTTACATTGTGATTCTCCTTATCTGATTTTTCATTCAGACAAGGTAGTTCTGTGTACTAAACCTGGGTTCCTACCTAAGGTGGTCACTAACAGGAATATCAATCAGGAGATTGTTGTTCCATCTTTGTGTCCTAATCCTTCCTCGAAGAAGGAACGTCTGCTACACAATCTAGATGTAGTCCGTGCCCTGAAATTTTATCTACAGGCAACTAAGGATTTTCGTCAAACGTCTTCCCTGTTTGTTGTTTATTCTGGTCAGAAGAGAGGTCAAAAAGCTTCGGCTACCTCTCTCTCTTTTTGGCTTCGTAGCATAATACGATTAGCCTATGAGACTGCTGGACAGCAGCCTCCTGAAAGGATTACAGCTCATTCTACTAGAGCTGTGGCTTCCACTTGGGCCTTTAAGAATGAGGCTTCTGTTGAACAGATTTGCAAGGCTGCAACTTGGTCTTCTCTTCATACTTTTTCCAAATTTTACAAATTTGACACTTTTGCTTCTTCGGAGGCTGTTTTTGGGAGAAAGGTTCTTCAGGCAGTGGTTCCCTCCGTATAAAGAGCCTGCCTATCCCTCCCGTCATCCGTGTACTTTTGCTTTGGTATTGGTATCCCAGAAGTAATGATGACCCGTGGACTGACCACACTTAACAGGAGAAAACAAAATTTATGCTTACCTGATAAATTCATTTCTCCTGTAGTGTGGTCAGTCCACGGCCCGCCCTGTTTTTTATGGCAGGTTTAAAAATTTTTTGGATTATACTCCAGTCACCACTACACCCTTGGGCTTATCCTTTCTCGTTGGTCCTTTGGTCGAATGACTGGAGGTGACGTAGAGGGGAGGAGCTATATAGCAGCTCTGCTGGGTGAATCCTCTTGCACTTCCTGTAGGGGAGGAGATAATATCCCAGAAGTAATGATGACCCGTGGACTGACCACACTACAGGAGAAATGAATTTATCAGGTAAGCATAAATTTTGTTTTTTGTGGGTGGCTAGGCTACTGTGTGTTACATTTATTTTACACCACACGCATTATATAATTGTGAAAAGATATTATCAATACACAATGTTGCAACACTCTCAATCTTATTCCTTTCTAGGGACTCAGAGGCTAGTTTTAATTGTAGTTGCAGCATCCACCTTGGGATTCAGTTCCACTCGATAGTAATTTAGCTGTTTATATTAGCTGTATTGCTAAGGTGGCTGCATAAATTCAGTGATCATACATTTGAGATTTGTTATATCTCTCACTACTTGAGAATAAAGTGATCCTGTATACGTATTACATATACTTATTCATACACTCTTGGGTGATTTATTAAGTAATAATGTCCGTGTGCGTACATTTCTTTACTGATGATGTTCTTTATAAGCCCCACTGTTTACAATATTTTCTTTATGGTTACCCTTATTTTTGTGGGTGGCCAGGCTGCTATGTTTCTCATTTATTTTGCACCACACGCATTGTGTAATTGTAAAGAGATATTATCAGTACACAATGTTGCAACACTCTAAATCTGATTCCTTACTAGGGACTCAGAAGTTAGTTGTAATTACAATTGCAGCATCCACCTTGGAGTTCAATTCCACTCGATAATAATTTAACTGTATATATAGGCTATGCTGCTAAGGTGACTGTACATTTGCGCATTGTTAAATATTTCGAATATAATTGTAATGGATGTTCCGGATTACCCAACAACCCGGTACTATGCACTTGTGGATTACTACAGTAATGTTAACGTTGATTCCCTAACTGCCACTCTACGCTGTTCTCACTACAGCTAGGTATGGCAATCTTATCACTAATACGGGGTCTTGTTCGGTTGTAAATCTGTTAGCAACCAATGCTTCTGTATGGCCAAGTCCCCTTTTACCACTCGTAAGAATGCACTTGGATTGCTTATATCGATGTTGTGATAGACATCTTTCATTTCTATCTAGTGATATGGAAATTCACTGTTTGCTCATGATTGTATATGTCTCAATTCTGGATGGATATTTGGTTTATGTTCTTTAACAATGGTCTTGTGTTATTTCTCATTTTTATCCTTATTAATGTAATATTCTCTTGTAAAAAGGAGTGTGGTTATTAGTAGTATTGCGTTCTTTAAGTGTTCATTTTCTTCTCTTTGATAATTTGGCTATCTAGATAAACCACATTCTTTTTAATAACCCTCATGTCTAAATAAATCACATGATTTCCTGAGAATAACAAGGCTATAATAATCATTTCTATTAAGTGTATTGGTAGTATTATGTCCCCTACGTGAGATTATGTATATATGATTACCATTTTCCATTGTTAAAATATTTACATGATTACTGTTAAACTATGTATATGTGTTTACCATTTTCCATTGTCAATGTATTTACATGATTACTGTTAAATTATGTAATTTCTCTTGCGTTTTTTCTAGTCATGATTTTAACTTATTTTTGTGTGTACAATTGAATCTATGGATCTGTTTGTGATATAAATTGTGTTTTCTGAATTTATATTCAATGTTATTGATTTATTTTCAAATTAGCATTGTAAATTATATGTTCAGAATGTATACTTATATAATTGTTGTGCTTTCAAATATTTGCTTGGTTCTTGTTGTGTAAGAATTGTTTAAGCTTTTATATTTACTTTAGCTATATTGATTAAAATTGTATTCAAGTATTGGTGTGTGATTTGATTTCTCACTAAATTGAAATACTAAGTGAGATTGTTGTGTTTCCCATGTGCTCATATTAAAAGGAACTGGCATCATTTGTGTTTTTTTGTTTTGTGCTTCCATACCAGTCTGGATTATTCTTAATTTGACTTGTGTTATTGTGAATTATTCTGTTGGTTTTCAGTGCCTAGGTGTCGGTTTAAGTTATTCTTCATTGGGTCTGTGTTTTTTTGTTATTTTATTAAATTATTCTTTATTACTTGTTGATTACCTTACTTGGTGCCATTTCATTGTGGTGCTCTCAAATCTGTGTGTGTTCCAAAGTGAACTTGTGGTGTTACCTTAATGATGTGTGCTCTATTGTGCCTTGTGGGGTGATGTGATAAAAAACAATATTAGTGAAAAGCATACTAAATTATTTGAAAACTAAAAAGGGAAAGGGTGGGTGAAACTAAAGTTTAACTATTGATAAGAGTAGTGCATAACATTCTGGATTCAAATGATATTATTTTTGAACTTTTTTATTTCCCCCTTTCAATTACCCACTCTTCATGGGTTCTTGAAATTGTTTTTTATGTGTATATATATTAGTTCATTTCTTTCTGTATTTAAGGTTATGATCTTTCTTTCTGTATGCATCTTTATAGGAATACACAGGAGTTGTTATTTCCATTTGTTCTTATAGGAATACAAAGAAGTTGTTATTTTCATTTATTCCATTTGGATGTACCGTGTTTAATAAATATATCCACTTACTCTCAGCTTTGAGCAGAGCTGTTTCTAGGTCTCCTCCCCTTACTCCTAGTTTAATATGTTCTACTCCCCAACATTGGAGACCTTTGGGGCTGGAATTATGTTTGAATAGAAAGTGTGATGCCACACTGGTTATAGCTTTGCCATCAGCCACATCTTTTCTGGCATTTTTGATATTTCTAAGATGTTCCATTAAGCATACTCTTATCTTACGGGTCGTCATGCCTACATAATATAGTTGGCAAGTGCATTGTAATACATATATTACCCCCTGAGTGTTGCAGCTTATGTATTTGTTGATTCTATGAGTTTGTCCAAACCTATCCGTTATAGTGTCAGTTTTCTTGATATACTGACATGTGGAACATGTACCACATTTAAAGGAGCCTGGAGTGAAGGCAGTCATTGTTCTTTTGCTGCTGTAATGACTTTGTGTTAGCATGTCTTTCATGTTTTTGGCTCGTCTATATCCAATCTCTGGTTTTTCTCCCAGTTGCACTCTCAATGCTGGATCTGATGTTAAAATATGCCAATGTTTTTGGATGATTTCTTTGATTTGGTTGGTTTGTGAAGTGTAAGTTAAGATCAATCTTGTTTTATTGTCCTTTTGTTTCTTTTTCTTTTTTAGGAGTTCTCTCCTATTGGTGTTAATTGCTTTGTTTCTTGCTTTTTTGATACGTGTCTTACTGTATCCTCTGATAGTTAGCCTTTCTTTAAGTTCTTTCGCTCTTATTTTAAAGGTGTTCAAATCTGTACAGTTGCGTCTAGTTCTTAAAAATTCCCCTGTTGGTAATCCTCTTAGGGTACCTGGTGCATGAGCACTTGACTTATGTAGTACGCTGTTTGTTGCAGTCTTCTTCCTGTACAGATCTGTGGTGATTCTTCCATCTTCCTCTTTAATTATTCTTAGATCAAGGAAAGCTATTTCTTTTTGACTCATTTCGGATATTAACCTGATATTTAAGTCATTTTGATTTAATATGGCTAGGAACTCTTGTAGTGTTTCATAAGAGCCCTCCCATATAAATAAAATACCGTCAATGAATCTTATCCATAGGGGTATGTAGTCAGTATATTGGGTATTATTTTCAGTGAATACATGCTCCGCCTCCCACCAACCCATAAATAAATTGGCGTAAGTGGGGGCGCATGCTGTCCCCATTGCTGTTCCTCGTGTCTGCAAATAAAATCCATTGTCAAAGGTGAAGAAATTGTATTGTAAGACAAATTTCAGTAAGTCAATGATGAATTTATTATGGTTTTCATCTTCTTCAGATTTTTGTGTCAAAAAATATTTTACCGCCTGTACTCTCTTATCATGGTCTATGGATGTGTATAACGCTTCCACGTCTGTTGTTACCAGCCATGTAGTTTTTTCAATGTAGATGTTGTCTAACTTTTGTAGGACCTCCATGGTGTCCTGGACATAAGGGGGCAACTCTTGTACAAAGTTTCTTAATCTATGATCAATATATTGACTCGCTTTCTCTGTAAGGCAACCTATACCAGATAGTATAGGTCTCCCTGGGGGGTTTGTCTGGTTTTTGTGTATTTTTGGAATGAGGTATAATGAATGAGGCGGAGCATGTATTCACTGAAAATAATACCCAATATACTGACTGCATACCCACCCTTTCCCTTTTTAGTTTTCAAATAATTTAGTATGCTTTTCACTAATATTGTTTTTTATCACATCACCCCACAAGGCACAATAGAGCACACATCATTAAGGTAACACCACAAGTTCACTTTGGAACACACACAGATTTGAGAGCACCACAATGAAATGGCACCAAGTAAGGTAATCAACAAGTAATAAAGAATAATTTAATAAAATAACAAAAAAACACAGACCCAATGAAGAATAACTTGAACCGACACCTAGGCACTGAAAACCAACAGAATAATTCACAATAACACAAGTCAAATTAAGAATAATCCAGACTGGTATGGAAGCACAAAACAAAAAAACACAAATGATGCCAGTTCCTTTTAATATGAGCACATGGGCAACACAACAATCTCACTTAGTATTTCAATTTAGTGAGAAATCAAATCACACACCAATACTTGAATACAATTTTAATCAATATAGCTAAAGTAAATATAAAAGCTTAAACAATTCTTACACAACAAGAACCAAGCAAATATTTGAAAGCACAACAATTATATAAGTATACATTCTGAACATATAATTTACAATGCTAATTTGAAAATAAATCAATAACATTGAATATAAATTCAGAAAACACAATTTATATCACAAACAGATCCATAGATTCAATTGTACACACAAAAATAAGTTAAAATCATGACTAGAAAAAACGCAAGAGAAATTACATAATTTAACAGTAATCATGTAAATACATTGACAATGGAAAATGGTAAACACATATACATAGTATAACAGTAATCATGTAAATATATTAACAATGGAAAATGGTAATCATATATACATAATCTCACGTAGGGGACATAATACTACCAATACACTTAATAGAAATGATTATTATAGCCTTGTTATTCTCAGGGAATCATGTGATTTATTTAGACATGAGGGTTATTAAAAAGAATGTGGTTTATCTAGATAGCCAAATTATCAAAGAGAAGAAAATGAACACTTAAAGAACGCAATACTACTAATAACCACACTCCCTTTTACAAGAGAATATTACATTAATAAGGATAAAAATGAGAAATAACACAAGACCATTGTTAAAGAACATAAACCAAATATCCATCCAGAATTGAGACATATACAATCATGAGCAAACAGTGAATTTCCATATCACTAGATAGAAACGAAAGATGTCTATCACAACATCGATATAAGCAATCCAATTTAAAATACAGTATCAAATAGGAGGAAAATACAATAGTATAATAAACGTCATGTTTATGATCTATCAAATATACAATCCACAAGTGCATAGTACCGGGTTGTTGGGTAATCCGGAACATCCATTACAATTATATTCGAAATATTTAACAATGCGCAAATGTACAGCCACCTTAGCAGCATAGCCTATATATACAGTTAAATTATTATCGAGTGGAATTGAACTCCAAGGTGGATGCTGCAATTGTAATTACAACTAACTTCTGAGTCCCTAGTAAGGAATCAGATTTAGAGTGTTGCAACATTGTGTACTGATAATATCTCTTTACAATTACACAATGCGTGTGGTGCAAAATAAATGAGAAACATAGCAGCCTGGCCACCCACAAAAATAAGGGTAACCATAAAGAAAATATTGTAAACAGTGGGGCTTATAAAGAACATCATCAGTAAAGAAATGTACGCACACGGACATTATTACTTAATAAATCACCCAAGAGTGTATGAATAAGTATATGTAATACGTATACAGGATCACTTTATTCTCAAGTAGTGAGAGATATAACAAATCTCAAATGTATGATCACTGAATTTATGCAGCCACCTTAGCAATACAGCTAATATAAACAGCTAAATTACTATCGAGTGGAACTGAATCCCAAGGTGGATGCTGCAACTACAATTAAAACTAGCCTCTGAGTCCCTAGAAAGGAATAAGATTGAGAGTGTTGCAACATTGTGTATTGATAATATCTTTTCACAATTATATAATGCGTGTGGTGTAAAATAAATGTAACACACAGTAGCCTAGCCACCCACAAAAATAAGGGTAACCATAAAGAAAATATTGTAAACAGTTGGGTTTATAAAGAGAATTATCAGTATTAAGAAATTCACGCACACGGGCGTTATTATTTAATTAATTACCCAAGAGTGTATGAACAAGTACATGCAATGCGCATACAGGATCACTTTATTCCCAAGGAGTGAGAGATATAATAGATCTCAAATGTATGGTCACTGAATCTATCAATCAAACGTTTAAACTAACGATATGACTAATCCCACATGGGGAACACAATAGGGATCTAGTGAGATGACAAACGTAAGAATAAAGAATATAAGTGGAAAATACAACAAATAACCTCTGAATATAAGTGATACCCAAACTAGGGCATTTGTGCATTAACACAATAAAGTAAAGTGAATTTCAAAACATCAAACCACAACCAAGGTCAATGTATAAACGTGAATCAAACTTTATAATCCTTGCTGCCACCCAGGCTTAAATTCAATTAATTCTACACTAATACAAGCCTCAATAAATATATGAGACATCAAAATACCAATAAACACCCATTACAGGGCTCTTATTAACCTTACTTGACAAACACAATGGAGTACCGACTGATTTAATAGAATTACATATAAAGTATTAGAGAATCAACCGGTCACTTGAATAGGTTAATAATAACCTGAAAGAATTGCCATCAGCAATTAGAGATAGAGAAATTTTAATTTGTTCATGTCCACCCATTCTTTTTAAAGTAAAAAATAAAAGTTAAATTTTAAAATGTACTAGTGGCTCTACCCCAGTCTGGGCAGAGAGTGCTACATAGCATTTCTTTCCAGGGATTCTATCCCAATTGTTCTGTACGTTTGAAATTGGTTGCAGCCTGTCGGCACCTTCAGTCTCAGTCATTCCCTTCAGTGGCTATGTGCATGGAAGTTTTAGGCCTCATGACTGCAGCATTGGACGCAATTCCTTTTGCTCGTTTTCACATGAGACCTCTCATGCTTTGTATGATGAATAAATGGTGCAGGGATTATACAAAGATATCACAATTAATATCCTTAAATCCCAATTTTCAACACTCTGATGTGGTGGTTAAATCACCAGCGTTTAGTTCAAGGGGCTTCCTTTGTTCGGCCAACCTGGACTGTGATCACTACAGATGCAAGTCTTTCAGGTTGGGGAGCTGTTTGTGGATCTCTGACAGTGCAAGGGGTTTGGAAATCTCAAGAAGCGAGATTACCAATCAATATTTTAGAACTCCGTGCAATTCTCAGGGCTCACAGTCCCCAAGCTATAAAAGAAGTATCTCGGATACTTGCTTGGGTGGAATCCAGCTCCTGTCTAATCTCTGCGGTGCATATCCCAGGTGTAGACAATTGGGAGGCGGATTATCTCAGTCGTCAGACTTTACATCCAGGGGAGTGGTCCCTCCATCCAGATGTGTTTTCTCAGATTGTTCAGATGCGGGGTCTTCCAGAGATAGATCTGATGGCCTTTCATCTAAACAAGAAGCTTCCCAGATACCTGTCCAGGTCCAGGGATGTTCAGGCGGAAGCAGTGGATGCGCTGACACTTCCTTGGTGTTATCATCCTGCTTACATTTTCCCGCCTCAAGTTCTTCTTCCAAGAGTGATCTCCAAAATCATCATGGAACAATCGTTTGTGTTGCTAGTGGCTCTAGTATGGCCACACAGGTTTTGGTATGCAGATCTTGTTCGGATGTCCAGTTGCCAACCTTGGCCACTTCCATTAAGGCCGGACCTACTGTCTCAAGGTCCGTTTTTTCATCAGGATCTCAAATCATTAAATTTGAAGTCATGGAAATTGAACGCTTAGTGCTAAGTCATAGAGGTTTCTCTAACTCAGTGATTACTACTATGTTACAAGCTCGTAAATCTGTCTCTAGAAAGATTTTATTATCGAGTTTGGAAGACCTACATTTCATGGTGTTCTTCTCATAAATTCTCTTGGCATTCTTTTAAAATCCCTAGAATTTTACAATTTCTTAAGGATGGTTTGGATAAGGGTTTGTCTGCAAGTTCCTTGAAGGGACAAATCTCTGCTCTTTCTGTTTTATTTCACAGAAAGGTTGCTAAACTTCCTGATATTCACTGTTTTGTACAGGCTTTAGTTCATATTAAGCCTGTCATTAAATCAATTTCTCCTCCTTGGAGTCTTAATTTGGTTTTGAAGGCGTTACAGGCTCCTCCATTTGAGCCTATGCATTCTTTGGACATTAAACTTCTTTCTTGGAAAGTGTTGTTCCTTTTCACTATCTCTTCTGTTAGAAGAGTTTCTGAGCTATCTGCTCTTTCTTGTGAATCTCCTTTTCTGATTTTTCATCAGGATAAGGCGGTTTTGCAGACTTCATTTAAATTTTTACCTAAGGTTGTGAATTCTAACAACATTAGTAGAGAAATTGTTGTCCCTTCCTTGTGTCCTAATCCTAAGAATTCTTTGGAAAGATCCTTACATTCTTTGGATGTGCTGAGAGCTTTGAAATATTATGTTGAAGCTACTAAAGATTTCAGGAAGACTTCTAGTCTATTTGTTATATTTTCTGGTCCTAGGAAAGGTCAGAAGGCTTCTGCTATTTCCTTGGTTTCTTTGTTAAAGCTTTTGATTCATCAAGCTTATTTGGAGTCTGGTCAGTCCCCGCCTCAGAGAATTACAGCTCATTCTACTAGATCAGTCTCCACTTTGTGGGCTTTTTAAGAATGAAGCTTCAGTTGATCAGATTTGCAAAGCGGCAACTTGGTCCTTTTTGCATACATTTACTAAATTCTACCGTTTTGATGTATTTGCTTCTTCAGAAGCAGTTTTTGGTAGAAAAGTTCTTCAGGCAGCTGTTTGTTTGATTCTTCTGCTGATGTTTTAAGTTTTTCTTGTCATTAAAGACGAAACTTATAATTTGGGTTGTGGATTATTTTTTCAGCAGAAAATGGCTGTTCTTTATTTTTATCCCTCCCTCTCTAGTGACTCTTGCGTGGAGTTCCACATTTTGGGTATTGATATCCCATACATCATTAGCTCATGGACTCTTGCCAATTACATGAAAGAAAACATAATTTATGTAAGAATTTACCTGATAAATTCATTTCTTTCATATTGGCAAGAGTCCATGAGGCCCACCCTTTTTTATGGTGGTTATGATTTTTTGTATAAAGCACAATTATGTAAAAATTCCTTAGTTGATGCTTTTTACTCCTTTCTTTATCACCCCACTACTTGGATATTCGTTAAACTGAATTGTGGGTGTGGTGAGGGGTGTATTTATAGGCATTTTGAGGTTTGGGAAACTCCTGGTAGGATTGTATATCCCATACGTCACTAGCTCATGGACTCTTGCCAATATGAAAGAAATGAATTTATTAGGTAAATTCTTACATAAATTATGTTTTATCTGTTGATATGTGAGTGTAATTTGTTTTACATAGGCAAAACAACCAGATTTTTAAAAAAAAAATATTTTTGAACATGTATATATATTTTAAAAATTGGCAGCACCAAACATCCGGTATCATTACATTTTAAAAAATATCATAACCAAGATCCCAGTATCCTAAGGTTTATGGGAATCATAAAAATCATGCCGAATTGGTCGATAATGAATTGTCAAAGTTAGAAATGAAATGAATTTTCAAACTTAATAGTTTGATACCATCTGGTCTAAATTCAGAATATGGGGCATAGTATCAAGCTCAGAATGGAGCTTGATGCCCCGTGTTTCTGGCGATCCTGCAGGTTCACCAGAAAAAGCAGTTACGAAACAGCAGTCACAAAGACTGCTGCTCCATAACCTGTCCGCCTGCTCTGAGCAGGCGGACAGACATCGCCGGAAATCAACCCGATCGAGTACGATCGGTTTGATTTACACCCTCCTGCTGGCGGCCCATTGGCCGCGAGTCTGCAGGGGGCGGCGTTGCACCAGCAGCTCTTGTGAGCTGCTGGTGCAATGCTGAATATGGCGAGCGTATTGCTCGCCGTATTCAGCGAGGTCTGTCGGACCTGATCCGCACTGTCGGATCAGGTCTGACAGACCTTCATAACTAGAGGCCTTTGAGTTAATACATTTCCTTTACTATATGTAATATTTGACTCAAACGCTGTCACTTTTTCCCATTGGAGATTTGATGGAATTGCTATTATAGATTTGAATTTAATATGATATATTACATATTTTTTAATGCTGATATGTATTAGATGTTATATCAAATTTGGAACCATTTATGTAATACCAGCTTTAAACTGTTTGATTCATATGTGTTATAATGAAGCTGTAAAATATCTATCTAAGTTTTTATGCCAAAATTCTTTTGTTTATTTGAATATAACTTGTTAGAGTTACGACATTGTTGTATTTTCCTTGAAATATGTTATAATAAATGTTATCCCTCTGATGAAATACCACCTATAATTATTGGACTCTGTATCCATATGGTATAAAATGAACTGAACAGGAACACTTGGATATCACCCTTGAAAAAGCCACGTGGGAGTGGCGAAACGTACATCGGGTTTGCTTGTCAGTTATGTCACAGTGAGAGGGAGTTACATCGTATTAGTCCTGACTTTTTCGATACATTGTTTGCAGAGAGTTTCAATCCGGAGCCATGCTGCTTCTGAGGACTTGATACTTTGAACGGATTAGTATATTTATACTTGACCTCTGAATGGCCTTGCACTGACAAATTTATTTTACATTTTGTATAGCTGACTCGGTGGCTTATACAGAGATTGCGATTCACCCAGAACTGGTTTCAGCTCCCTAAAGTGTGATATACACCTGTAGTATAATCATCTGAGCTGTGTGTTTACGATATCACACTATTGTACCTCTTTTCTACAAGCACCTATATATAGATACACATCGGATTTCCAGTTACCTGTATTGCTGATCGTGACAGCTTGTGAATCAGGACTGCCATATACATAAGCTTAAAGTAGCTCTGAAAAGTATGAGTACACCTCCTTTTTATATCATATACATCTTATCCATTGATATATTACACTATACTAGATTCTTTTTTTCAAGAACCACTGGGAACCCATGATTAAGTAGTGGACTTTCTGATTCATGTGACACACCATTTGAAGCACATTGGGAATAGAAAGACTCATGCATGTTCATATCCTTTATTTGGATTTGTATCGCATTTATTTTGTTCACTTTTTGTATGTGATCACTTTCTGTTCTTTTATTTTCCATATATATTTTTACGTGTTAATATGTGTATATTTACATCTGCTACCCATCGCTGTGCTAGGTTCTCATTCCATGTCTGACTCGTATTACAAGTTGAAAGTAAACGCGATCGCTTGACTGCAATTAAAGTAACGCTTTTGTCAGGATAGCGCGTCCTCAGAGCTCTGGTTAACTGTTTTGCGAAACAAAAATGTATCACAAAGCACATCAAAAATACATTACAAAGTACATTTTAACACTCATAATAACATCTAATAAAAATTATAAAAAAAATAATGCACAAAAAACTTATAAGGGCTTAAAGATATGAGGTCTCGGGTAATAGAAAAAAAGACATGCTTTAACATAGAAATACAAACATATACATGTCTAAATATGTATGTGTGTATATATATATATATATATACATATATATATATATATACATATATATGTATATATATATATATATATATATGAGTGTGTGTACATATGTAT
>NC_069504.1:250561661-250599161 GCF_027579735.1 Bombina bombina | reverse complement strand
AGTGCCCAGGGTACAACAGATAGGCAAAATAGAAATAAAGGAGAGTGCACTCGCCAGGACTTTTCAGAATTTTTATTCCATATTTGGTCACAGGTTTGTTGGCATACATATCTGGCTTATGATTTTTTCTTATAACATAGTTGAGATCCATGGGTTGGGTACCCATCATACCTCAAACAGGAAGGAGCATAGGTAAAAGTGCAGTGATGTTGAATGAGGGTTGTTAGAAAGGCAATGAAATGCATCACTACCTTGCCAGCTGTGCTGGAGGATGGGGGTAGTAGCCCATTCAATACAAGGGCACGGATCACAAGTTGTTCGTTTTGGCTTTACCGCTTGAAAAATGGCCTTTGCATGTGGAATGGTCACCTACTTGATATTACAAGTCGCGTGGTATGGCTTTACCGCGATCGTTATGGCCTATACTGCTACAATCCATTCCACATTCAAAGATCTGTAGTAATATGTTTTGCAAAACAAAAAAGTTTCACAAAACACATAAAAAATATGTTACCATGTACACTAACACCCATAAAGTACACAATTAACCCCTAATCCGCCTTCCCCCTGCATAAAAACTATGAAAATAAAGTATTAACCCCTAAACCGCCGTACACCCACAACGCGACTACCTAAATTAAACTACGAACCCCAAAACCTCCTTCTCCCCGCATCGAAACTACTAATATAAAGTATTAACCCCTAAACCGCCATCCCCCCACATTGTGACTAAGTTAAACTATTAACCCCAAAACTGCAATCCCCCTGCATTGCAACTGCTAAAATAAAGTATTAACCCCTATACTGCCGCCCCCACATCATGACTACATAAATTAAACTATTAACCTCTAAACCGCCGCCCCCCCACATCGCAACTACTAAATAAACTTATTAACCCTTAAAACGCCACCCCCCACATTGCGACTACCTAAATTAAACTATTAATCCCTAAACCTAACACCCCCTAACTTTAAATTAAGTTACAATATACTAACTACCTTAAAATAAATAAAAACTTACCTGTGAAAGGGGGGGGCGGAGCCAACAACCGGAGCAGTCAGAAGCATAACCCAAGAGCTCCTAGGCCTTGATTAAATAAAATAGTTTTATTTATCTAAAAACTCAGCTAATTCTGCACGTGAACTGTTGCTGATCACTCTGTATGTAAGGGATCTTCTACGCAGAAAGAAATATGCCCCTTATCCGAGATTTGGCAGCCCTTTCAGGAGAGACTCGCCACACTGAGAGTAGCAAAGCATGTGGGCCCTACTCCACTGCTGCCAGCCCATACACTTACGGGACAATTACAGAAGATATGCCCCTATTAGAGGAGGACTACGATCTATTGCATGATCTATTAAAAGACTTTGACCGTCAGATGGCAATCTGTTACTCAGATCTATCGAATACATTGGAGTCAACAATGAGAGTAACTACATGTGACACACTACCTAACCAGGACTCTGGAGTCGCACAGAAGATTTTACCTCGGGAACGCTTGTCAAAGACACCTAAGCAGCCCCTGATACCACACATAAGTAATGAAGACTTTGAGGATCTGCATCTAAGCCGATATAGCCCATGCCTGTTTGAATGCACAGCAGCTGCATTGAGTGTCCCAGCGGCTTCGGAGCGGCCCCCACAGAGTGCTCTGTTGTGTCAGCCATCTGGGTTGCAATTATGCCTTCCCGGAGCGACGGCACATCTCTGGATCTTAGATGGTAGAGAGGGGTCTGATTGGTATTGCGGAGCTCCTACACTTACGCTATTGCCGATTCCACAGAGTCAGATGCCGATGGCTGGATCTCTGATACCACCGTACCTCGATAGCACAGCGGATGCGCACAATAATTCACAAACTCATCTAAATGGGAAATCCCCATATCTAAACATGGACCCTCAGACATACTTGCACGCAGATGAGATGGGTGAGAAGAGTGTTGTGCAGCACCCAGACCTACCGCATGCAGGTTCATTCTACAAGCGGCTCTCTTTTCATCACCAGTGATGCTGGAGTCATTCATTCCTGAGACGCCCCTACAGATGGGCCGATAGTGTCGGAGTCGGCTAAATGGTAAAGGTTGTCTTCATGAGATTCTGGTATCTACATTTTTCATGACCCAGAATCTTGTTCTACTTCCTCTGCTAAGAATAACATAAATAGGATAATTTTTCTGGAAGACGACGGCAGACAGCCTGAGATATACCCTTATTTTTGCAGTATGCCATACTGTTTAACAGGACAGTTGAAATAAAGTACATAGTTATGTCAGATCTGCTGGCCTACTAAACCCAGCAGCAAGAAAACTACTCGCTATAAGGGACTTATTTGATTCAGGACAATAACTTCTGCGGACACGTTAAGTACAGTGTTTAATGTCTATGTCACAGGTCATTAGTCCACTCATGTTCACCAGTCTCTTTTATAGTGACCATACCCCTTGGTTGAATGAGTTCCCTACAATTTCCCCTAGAGTCTCAATGTTTGTGTATGGTGGGTCCTCTAGAGTCTCATAAGCTGTCTAATAATACGCTGTTAACTGCACCTATAATTAGTATCTATGGCCATCTATCTTGGATAATACATTTGGCTTATTATAGCGAAATGTATTATGTATTTCAGCACATATTTTCTCATTTTATCTCCCTTACGTAATACATGTGTATTTCAGCAGCAAATACAGCAAGCTTCCTTATATGCTAATATACACATGTTGATGCAACTATATAGAATGCTGTGGGTAAGAGTAATTTGAGTATATATATTACCGACATTACAGCCATAATATCCTGTTCCAGTATCAAGCTTATACTACATACTATTATTGAATGGGAACAGGGGTATGCTATATGTTTAAGTTATCTATGGTGGTTCACTACCTAAACTCATAACATAGAAATAATGTGTTTTTGCAATGTTTATTTATTGTATGTGCTCCAGCTGTATATACATAACTACATTAATCTTATAGAGGGTACAGCCTCATACCCTACTTAAAAGATCCTTATAGCCTACACTCCTACTAGACTAGCTATATAAATTGTTATATCACAGCTACTTGTCGCTCATTAACGCTCTTTGTTTCGCTTGGAGTCCTATTGCAGGATTTTAGTATATAGTTAATTTCCCTAACTTAGATGTATTGCTTCTAGCTAGTTGGGGTGAGATATTTGTATCATTCTTAGCATTAGGAGAAGAAACATACAGCCCTAGATTACCCTCCTATATCTACTATATCAGCTTAGGGAGTACGTTGGATTGATCAATGCAATTATATAACCTAAAAAAAGATAGTAGAATATCTTTAGTTTACCTTATTATATATGTTTAGCCTCTATCCTATCTACCTAGGTACAATATAGGCCGTTAAGTATTACATAGGCTGTTTAAATGCAGATTATTTTTTATGTATTAGGAAGAGATCCCTAATTATTGTATTTATGTAACATGATACTAGCAATATGGAATTTCTCTAAGGTTTTATGCTCCTATATCTTATACCTGAATAATGTATTAATCTGAGCTTACAACTTAGACATAGTTATACATTCCATGGTAATATTTTCTATATACAAGATCTTCTAATGGTGGGGTTTATGTTGTTTTGCATGTCTATCTAAACCTATGTGTTTAAACTGGCTATTCAGGACATATCTCACCTCACTATTAACACGTGTATCTCTCTCAGAGATTATTGCAGTCTACTTTTGTGTCATATCTAAGAATGCTGTTAGTTCTAGGGTAGCAGTATAGAAGAAAACAGTTATCTTATTTTATTACAAATTATATGATTGCCTGCAAACGGTTACTGTCTATGTTTTCCTCTCACAGGCCTTACATATACATTTGCCCAGCTTGTAACACCTTACTAGAGGAGTACAGATAACAGCTGTTTCTATTAGGGAATTGTTCCTGTTATGCACTAATGTTTTTTCTTTTCCCTTACTCCAGGTTCCATTGACACTGTTCACCTGCTATACTGTTTTATAGTTTGTTTAATTTACATGGTGTTTGGTTTATTATATATATTATCTAGGGCATTAGACAGGCTCTTTAAGCTCATATAAACTTTTGTATTTTAATATTAGCCCTCATTTGTCATTTTCCCAGATTAGCTGAGTGCTTTGCAGTCTTCCCTTAATTCCATAACTCATAAATCTTTTAGCTAAAGGGTAGTTACCAAGCTATTCACATATCATTGCTGCATAAGCACCTCAATGGGCATCTACATTATGGTAATATCATTTTATATTTATCTTAACGTTCTAAACCTTTAATTGCAGATTGGTTTACCTGTCTCTTCTGACATTCAGTTTAGTTTATAACTAGGACCTCGTATGTACCAAAACATTATTTTTATGTAGCCCTTACCTTTCCCCCATTGGTAAAGCTGATCAATTCCATTACTATATCTCAGGAGTTGCCCCTAAGCTGATACGTTATCTATGACCCTGGACTCTGGAGTTTGATCATATTCCTATTTTTAGATATTAAATAAGGTTTAGACCCCCCTCAGTGGTCTAATCCATAATTCTTCCAGCCAACAGCCTGCGTATAAGGTAATAACCTCCTGACTGTATAATTTCTCTTAGGTGCCCGTGTAGTCCTAGATGCCAAATGTCATATGTTCTATGCTGACTCTTTGATTTACCCCTAATTCTCCAATATATATCTTAGAGGTCCCATTACGTCTCTCCTCATGTCCTTTCCTAAGGCTCCGCCCCTCCACTCCCCCCCATATTTGAATAGCGGTGCTTATCCGCTGAATTTCCTCCCCCCCTCATATTTTTGAAGCTAAAAACTTCAGTTGCTAATATACTCCTTCCATTACAACTTTAGGTCTATAAGTGACCACTCCATATGCTATTTTTCCTCTAGTCTACATTTGTTTTGCCTGGTCCAAAAGTGGCCGTTTGTGATATCTGAGGAAATAAGTGAAGAATATAATATGAAAATAGAGGTTCTTAATATATACCTAGCACAATACTATTCTGTTATTCCATGTATAAGAATAACTATTGTAAATTTGACTCTGTTGTTGTTTCTGTTGTGAGGTATTCTATACCTTTTGTATTTACCAATATAACCTCAATAAAAAAATTATTTAAAAAAAAAAAACTTACCTGTGAAAAAAAAAATAAAAAAAATAAAAGCTAAGCTCAAACAAAAAAAAATTCTATCATTACTTGTTTAAAAAATACCAAAAATAAAAAAGCCTAACATTACAAAAAAATAAAAATAAATAAAATTACAAAAAAATATACAGTTTCAAAAACAAACAAACAAAATTATCCAAAAATATAAAAATTATTCCTATTCTAATAACCCCTCAAAAATAAAAACAACCCCCCAAAAAATAAACCCGCCTAATCTAAATATAAACTACCAATAGCCCTGCAGGGCATTGCCCCAAAGTTAACAGATCTTTTGCAACATGGGGGTCCTCTTCTTTTCGATTGTCCGCCGCACACTGAAGATTGAATGCAAGGTACCCCTTTTATATTGGGATACCCTTGTATTCCTATTGGCTGAAAAATTCAAATCAGCCAATAGGATGAAAGCTGCTTACATCCTATTGGCTGATTTGATTTTTTCAGCCAATAGGAATACATGGGTACCCCAATATAAAAAAGGTCCTTCGCATTCAATCTTCACTGTGCCGTGGACGATCACATGAAGAGGACCTCCATATTGCCATTGACCTCTGCGCCTCGGTCAAGAAGATAGAAGATGGACCTGCAATGCATGACGATGTAGTGTGGTACATTCTGAGAAAAATAACGCATTGGTGAGCTCTGCAAAACAAAAAGGCCTGGACATTCATGGAAGACAATAGTGGTGAATGATCATAGGATACTTTCCATGGTAAATAAAAAACCCTTCACAACATCCAGCCAAGTGGAGAACACTCTCCAGGAGGTAGGCATATCATTATCCAAGTCAACTATAGAGAGAAGACCACGACAGCAAATACAGAGGGTTCACCACAAGGTGCAAACCATTCATAAGCCTCAAGAATAGAAAGGCCAGATTAGACTTTGCCAAAAAATATCTAAAAAAAGCCAGCCCATTACTTCAACACCATTCTTTAGACAGATGAAACTAAGATCAACCTTTGCCAGAATGATGGGAAGAAAAAAGTATGGAGAAGGCTTGGAATGGCTAGCATGCCACATCATCTGTAAAACACGGTGGAGGCAGTGTGATGGCATGGGCATTCATGGCTTCCAATGGCACTGGGTCACTAGTGTATATTGATGATGTGACAAAAGCAGCGGGATAAGTGAAGTGTATAGGGATATATTGTCTGCTTAGATTCAGCCAAACTCAGCAAAGTTGATTGGACGGGGCTTCACTTTACTGATGGACAATGACCCAAAAAATACTGCAAAAAATTAAGTTAATGATTTGCAGCAGCCAATCAGATCATTGTATATGTTATTTAAATTTCATGCAGATGTACTTAAGAATATGTCTGAGTAAGGCCCGGGGGCCAAAACGCATTAGCCACTACTATTATGACTGCTGCTTTTAAAATTTTCTATCCATGTTACAATAAAATTAGTTTCTTATCAAATAGCGCTTTGTATGACATGCTGGTTTACCTACTTATTTATACTGCAAAAGCAACCCAGGAGTTTTCACTTGCTGAAGACAAAACTTAAAGAGACAGTATATACCAATTTTTAGATATTTAAAGGGACACTGAACCCAAATTTTTTCTTTCATGATTCAGATAGATCATGCAATTTTAAGCAACTTTCTAATTTACTTCAAGTATCAATTTTTCTTTGTTCTCTTGCTATCTTTATTTGAAAAAGAAGGCATCTAAGCTTTTTTTGGCTCAGACCTCTGGACAGCACTTTTTTAGTGGTGGATGAATTTATCCACCAATCAGCAAGAACAACCCAGGTTGTTCACCAAAAATGGGCCGGCATCTAAACTTACATTCTTGCATTTTAAATAAAGATACCAAGAGTATGAAGACAATTTGATAATAGGAGTAAATTAGAGAGTTGCTTAAAATGTCATGCTCTATCTGAATCACAAAATAAAAAATTTGGGTGCAATATCCCTTTAAGCACACATCTTGGGAATACAAGGGATATATTGTAAAAGGTGGAAGATCTGTAGAACTCTATATAGCACTGGCTGAGAGTTTTCCAAACATTGATCTCGGCCAGTGCTGTAGAGTTCTACAGATCTTCCACCTTTAACTATATAAATATATATATATATATATATATATATATATATATATATATATATATATATATATATATATATATATATATATATATATATATATATATATAATAAACCTAAAGAGAGTATTGTGGGGAAATTAATCCTCACTATTAGATTCCCTTTATCCGAGACCAGAGTATAGGGTTCAAATTATCAAAAAACGAATGATCTATGCAAGGTTACTTGAAACTCCTTACTAATATATATATATATATATATATATATATACACATAATGTCACTGCTTCATAAAAATCAAAACAGTGAAATACATATCACATATTCAAAACAATTATCTGATGCACATATGATTATTAATTAACGACTTCCAGAAAAATATGTTGTAATTATGTAACGAACGTGGGCCCACTTATTTTCAAGTTAATATATACTTAAAGTATTATGTCCTTTATAGAATTTTCTCAAGGAGCTCCTTTGTATCAAATTTTCCAAAGTATATCGTTTAACCTTCAGATTTGTTGCAAACGTTCCAAAGCATATTGTGTAGCCTTTATATTTGTAACAATCCGTATAACCTTTGTATTTGTAACAATTCTTTTTGCTTTCAAAAGGGGGGCTGTTCGTATAGTATAATAGTAAAAAACGTATATAGGACTTAAGACTCTAGGAGTTATAGTGATGTTAGTTGTTGTAATAACATTGTGGGGCATGTGAGTGTTTAACTTGTCAGTTCACCGTTGCAATTGCTGAGTGTGTAACGCCTCAAGGAATTATGGCTTATACGGCTTATATAACTTAGCTTCTGCACACCTTGTTAGGCTGTCTAACTCCACTGTTCGCAACTTTATAGATAACAAATTCCAATTGTTTACCTTGATTGTAGATCTCCAATTTCAATCCCCTTAGGGAATACTCGCATGTCCCCTCCAAGTATTCTTTGTTTGTCCAACTCACAACGAGTGTGTCCTATTTTGTTTTGCTATTTTCTTTCAGTCAATTTGGCGTGATGAAGAAGGCTCAGCTGCAGCCCTCAGTTTGAATCACTCTCAGCTACGCGCGTTTCACCCTTACTGGTTGCATGTTTAGGCCTTAGTCCAGCTTCTTTCTCATTGGTCAAAGTATTGACTTTTTGTACCGTTACTGTTGCACCGCCCTTTTTTTTGGTGAAATAGTTAGTTACTAATTCATATGGCAATTTCACAGTATCAATAATCAAATTAATCTATAAGGAGTTCTGTATTAAAAATGAATCTTATTTATATATACACAACATTTCATCCAAATGTCATATTATATCGCTACAGTCAGCGTCTCGTTATTAATTCATTTTTATATACAAGGAAATTATTATAAGGTCATATTCCTGCCTTTGTAATTTTCATACACAGTCTTGTAACATCAATTTAAGATTCAAAGAAGGGGGGCATAGAGTTTTAATAATGCTGTAATCAGCATCTCATTATTAATTAATTAAATTTATTTATTTACAAGAAAATTTCATAAGATCATATTCCTGCCTTTGTAATTTTCAAACATAATCTTTAAATACTGCAGTCAGTATCTCACTATTAATTATAATTTCTTTCATGTAATTAGCAAGAGTCCATGAGCTAGTGACGTATGGGATATACATTCCTACCAGGAGGGTCAAAGTTTCCCAAACCTCAAAATGCCTATAAATACACCCCTCACCACACCCACAAATCAGTTTTACAAACTTTGCCTCCTATGGAGGTGGTGAAGTAAGTTTGTGCTAGATTCTACGTTGATATGCGCTCCGCAGCAGGTTGGAGCCCGGTTTTCCTCTCAGCGTGCAGTGAATGTCAGAGGGATGTGAGGAGAGTATTGCCTATTTGAATGCAGTGATCTCCTTCTACGGGGTCTATTTCATAGGTTCTCTGTTATCGGTCGTAGAGATTCATCTCTTACCTCCCTTTTCAGATCGACGATATACTCTTATATATACCATTTCCTTTACTGATTCTCATTTCAGTACTGGTTTGGCTTTCTACTACATGTAGATGAGTGTCCTGGGGTAAGTAAGTCTTATTTTCTGTGACACTCTAAGCTATGGTTGGGCACTTTTTATATAAAGTTCTAAATATATGTATTCAAACATTTATTTGCCTTGACTCAGGATGTTCAACATTCCTTATTTCAGACAATCAGTTTCATATTTGGGATAATGCATATGAATAATTCATTTTTTTCTTACCTTAAAAATTTGACTTTCCCTGTGGGCTGTTAGGCTCGCGGGGGGCTGAAAATGCTTCATTTTATTGCGTCATTCTTGGCGCGGACTTTTTTGGCGCAAAAATTATTTTCTGTTTCCGGCGTCATACGTGTCGCCGGAAGTTGCGTCATTTTTGACGTTCTTTTGCGCCAAAAGTGTCGGCATTCCTAAAAAGCATTTAGGCGCCAAATAATGTGGGCGTCTTTTTTGGCGCGAAAAAATATGGGCGTCACTTTTGTCTCCACATTATTTAAGTCTCATTGATTTTTTGCTTCTGGTTGCTAGAAGCTTATTCACTGGCATTTTTTTCCCATTCCTGAAACTGTCATTTAAGGAATTTGATCAATTTTGCTTTATATGTTGTTTTTTCTATTACATATTGCAAGATGTCCCACGTTGAAGCTGAGTCAGAAGATACTTCTGGAATATCCCTGCCTGGGGCTGGAGCTACCAAAGCTAAGTGTATCTACTGTAAACTTATGGTATCTGTCCCTCCAGCTGTTGTTTGTACTGTTTTGTCATGACAAACTGTTTATGCAGATAATATTTCCTTAAAGTACTGTTACATTACCTGTTGCTGTTCTGTCAACATCTAATACTCAGAGTGTTCCTGATAACATAAGAGATTTTGTTTTTAAATCCATTAAGAAGGCTATGTCTGTTATTCCTCCTTCTAGTAAATGTAAAAAGTCTTAAAACTTCTCATTTTTCAGATGAATTTTTAAATGAACATCATTATTCTGATTCTGATAATGGTTCTTCTGGTTCAGAGGATTCTGTCTCAGAGGTTGATGCTGATAAAATCTTCATATTTATTTAAAATGAAATGTATTCGTTCTTTACTTAAAGAAGTCCTAATTGCATTAGAAATTGAGGATTCTGGTCCTCTTGATACTAAATCTAAACGTTTAGATGAGGTTTTTAAATCTCCTGTAGTTATTCCAGAAGTTTTTCCTGTCCCTAGTGCTATTTCTGAAGTAATTTCCAGGGAATGGAATAATTTGGGTAATTCATTTACTCCTTCTAAACGTTTTAAGCAATTATATCCTGTGCCATCTGACAGATTAGAGTTTTGGGACAAAATCCCTAAAGTTGATGGGGCTGTCTCTACTCTTGTTAAGCGTACTATTCCTACGGCAGATGGTACTTCCTTAAGGATCCTTTAGATAGGAAAATTGAATCCTTTCTAAGAAAAGCTTACTTGTGTTCAGGTAATCTTCTTAGACCTGCTATATCTTTAGCGGATGTTGCTGCAGCTTCATCTTTTGGTTAGAAGCTTTAGCGCAACAAGTAACAGATCATAATTCTCATAGCATTTTTATTCTTCAACATGCTAATAATTTTATTTGTAATGCCATCTTTGATATCATTAGAGTTGATGTCAGGTATATGTCTCTAGCTATTTTAGCTAGAAGAGCTTAATGGCTTAAAACTTGGAGTGCTGTTATGTCTTCTAAGTCTACTCTGCTTTCCCTTTCTTTCCAGGGTAATGATCGTTTTCATTCCTTTTGTCACAACAAGGAACAAAAACCTGATCCTTCATCCTCAGGAGCGGTATCAGTTTGGAAACCATCTCCAGTCTGGAATAAATCCAAGCCTTTTAGAAAATCAAAGCCAGCTCCTAAGTCCACATGAAGGTGCGGCCCTCATTCCAGCTCAGCTGGTAGGGGGCAGATTACGTTTTTTCTAAGAAATTTGGATCAATTCCGTTCACAATCTTTGGATTCAGAACATTGTTTCAGAAGGGTACAGAATTGGCTTCAAGATAAGGCCTCCTGCAAAGAGATTTTTTCTTTCCCGTGTCCCAGTAAACCCAGTGAAGGCTCAAGCATTTCTGAAATGTGTTTCAGATCTAGAGTTGACTGGAGTAATTTTGCCAGTTCCAGTTCTGGAACAGGGACTGGGGTTTTATTCAAATCTCTTCATTGTACCAAAGAAGGAAAATTCCTTCAGACCAGTTCTGGGTCTAAAAATATTGAATCGTTATGTAAGGATACCAACATTCAAAATGGTAACTGTAAGGACTATCCTGCCTTTTGTTCAACAAGGGCATTATATGTCTACTATAGATTTACAGGATGCATATCTGCATATTCCGATTCATCCAGATCACTATCAGTTTCTGAGATTCTCTTTCCTAGATAAGCATTACCAGTTTGTGGCTCTGCCGTTTGGCCTAGCAACAGCTCCAAGAATTTTTTACGAAGGTTCTCGGTGCCCTTCTGTCTGTAATCAGAGAACAGGATATTGTGGTATTCCTTATTTGGACGATATCTTGGTACTTGCTCAGTCTTCATATTTAGCAGAATCTCATTCGAATCGACTTGTGTTGTTTCTTCAACATCATGGTTGGAGGATCAATTTACCAAAAAGTTCATTGATTCCTCAGACTTAGGTAACCTTTTTAGGTTTTCAGATAGATTCAGTATCCATGACTCTATCTTTGATAGACATGAGACATCTAAAGTTGATATCAGCTTGTCGAAACCTTCAGTCACAATCTTTCCCTTCGGTAGCCTTATGCATGGAAATTCTAGGTCTTATGACTGCGGCATTGGACGCGATCCCCTTTGCTCGTTTTCACATGCGGCCTCTTCAGCTCTGTATGCTGAACCAGTGGTGCAGGGATTACACAAAGATATCTCAATTAATATCTTTAAAACCGATTGTACGACACTCTCTGACGTGGTGGACAAATCACCATCGTTTAGTTCAGGGGGCTTCTTTTGTTCTTCCGACCTGGACTGTAATTTCAACAGATGCAAGTCTTACAGGTTGGGGAGCTGTGTGGGGGTCTCTGACAGCACAAGGGGTTTGGGAATCTCAGGAGGTGAGATTACCGATCAATATTTTGGAACTCCGTGCAATTTGTTTTGCTGGTAGCTCCAGCATGGCCTCACAGATTTTGGTATGCGGATCTTGCCCGGATGGCCTCTTGCCAACTGTGGACTCTTCCGTTAAGACCAGACCTTCTGTCGCAAGGTCCTTTTTTCCATCAGGATCTCAAATCCTTAAATTTAAAGGTATGGAGATTGAACGCTTGATTCTTGGTCAAAGAGGTTTCTCTGACTCTGTGATTAATACTATGTTACAGGCTCGTAAATCGGTATCTAGAGAGATATATTATAGAGTCTGGAAGACTTATATTTCTTGGTGTCTTTCTCATCATTTTTTCCTGGCATTCTTTTAGAATTCCGAGAATTTTACAGTTTCTTCAGGATGGTTTAGATAAAGGTTTGTCCACAAGTTCCTTGAAAGGTCAAATCTCTGCTCTTTCTGTTCTTTTTCACAGAAAGATTGCTAATCTTCCTGATATTCATTGTTTTGTACAAGCCTTGGTTCGTATTAAACCTGTCATTAAGTCAATTTCTCCTCCTTGGAGTTTGAATTTGGTTTTGGGGGCTCTTCAAGCTCCTCCGTTTGAACCTATACATTCATTGGACATTTAATTACTTTCTTGGAAAGTTTTGTTCCTTTTGGCCGTCTCTTCTGCCAGAAGAGTCTCTGAATTGTCTGCTCTTTCTTGTGAGTCTCCTTTTCTGATTTTTCATCAGGATAAGGCAGTGTTGCGAACTTCTTTTGAATTTTTACCTAAGGTTGTGAATTCCAACAACATTAGTAGAGAAATTGTAGTTCCTTCATTATGCTCTAATCCTAAGAATTCTAAGGAGAAATCATTGCATTCTTTGGATGTTGTTAGAGCTTTGAAATATTATGTTGAAGCTACTAAGACTTTCCGAAAGACTTCTAGTCTATTTGTCATCTTTTCCGGTTCTAGAAAAGGCCAGAAAGCTTCTGCCATTTCTTTGGCATCTTGGTTGAAATCTTTAATTCATCATGCCTATGTTGAGTCGGGTATAACTCAGCCTCAGAGGATTACAGCTCATTCTACTAGGTCAGTTTCTACTTCCTGGGCGTTTAGGAATGAAGCTTCGGTTAATCAAATTTGCAAAGCAGCAACTTGGTCTTCTTTGCATACTTTTACTAAATTCTACCATTTTGATGTGTTTTCTTCTTCTGAAGCAGTTTTTGGTAGAAAAGTACTTCAGGCAGCTGTTTCAGTTTGAATCTTCTGCTTATGTTTTCATTTAAACTTTATTTTGGGTGTGGATTATTTTCAGCAGGAATTGACTGTCTTTATTTTATCCCTCCCTCTCTAGTGACTCTTGCGTGGAAAGATCCACATCTTGGGTAGTCATTATCCCATACGTCACTAGCTCATGGACTCTTGCTAATTACATGAAAGAAAACATAATTTATGTAAGAACTTGCCTGATAAATTCATTTCTTTCATATTAGCAAGAGTCCATGAGGCCCACCCTTTTTTTGTGGTGGTTATGATTTTTTTATATAAAGCACAATTATTCCAATTCCTTATTTTTTATGCTTTCGCACTTTTTTCTTATCACCCCACTTCTTGGCTATTCGTTAAACTGATTTGTGGGTGTGGTGAGGGGTGTATTTATAGGCATTTTGAGGTTTGGGAAACTTTGCCCCTCCTGGTAGGAATGTATATCCCATACGTCACTAGCTCATGGACTCTTGCTAATATGAAAGAAATGAATTTATCAGGTAAGTTCTTACATAAATTATGTTTTTTAGATTTTTTATTATTATTTATTTTTAAACACAATTTCATAGCATCAATTCAAGATACAGGGTTCAAGAAGGGAAATAAAGGGTTTAAATGATTTTTCATTATTTCTAGTGTAACATTTTCATATTAGTTCTTGCATATATTTTTAATTTTATACCATTTTCATTGCTGCTGTTGATTTATCAAATTCTGAAACATAAAGTATTTTATATTTAACATTTTGTTTATCTTAATATAGAATTAGAGGATTTTTGTATAGTTGTAATTAAACATACTTTATAAATATATTAGTGGTAGCACAGATTCCAAAAGAACGTTTTAAGCTTAAACAGTTATATCTCTCTAGATTCAAAGTGTTAGAGAAAAGGAGCATAATTTATATCTTCATTAAGCCCATAAGGTTTCAAGGCTTTAAGGTCATATATCCACCTGCATTCTTTTTGTAATAATATTTTATCTAAGTTACCACCCCTTAATACTATATCCACTTTTTCTAATCCCAAAAATCTTAATGTTTCTTCATTGCTGTTATGGAATAATTTAAAATGCCTTGCTACACTACTTCTTGTTACCTCATTTGATATGTCTCTTTTATGTTCCTTAATCCATTCTCTTAGTTCTCGATAGGTTTTACCCACATAGTACATGGGACAGCAACAAAAGACTAGGTAAATGATCCCCTCACTTCTACAGTTAATTTTGCCTTTTATTTTATGGTTACAACCATATTTATCTACAAAATATGTACCTTGTTGCATATTGCAACAAACTGAGCATTTCTTACATTTATAGTTACCTTCTTTATCTTGATATTTATTTAACCAATTACCTTTTGGTGATTCTAAAAAAGGACTTTGAACTAATCTATCTTTAAGATTAGGGGCTCTGCGTGCTGACATGAGAGCTCTATCTCCAACAAATTTTGTAATTTCTCTATCTAATGTTAAAATATGCCAATGTTTTTGTAATATGGCTCTAATGTCTTGCCATTTGTTGTTAAAGATAGAGATAAATCTGATTTTACTTTCCTGATTATCTTCTTTACTCTTATACAGTAGTTCTTCTCTATTGCTCTTAACAGCAGAGGTATAGGCCAACTTTAATGTATTCTGATTATATCCTCTGTTTCTAAATCTATTTCTTAGTGATCTAGCTTCTTCTTTAAAAGTATTTAGCTCTGTGCAGTTTCTTCAATGTCTTAAATATTGTCCTTTAGGAATATTTTTGATTAATGAGGGAGGATGGTGGCTATCTGCTATCAACAGATTATTGCCCTCTGTCTTTTTTCTATAGGTGTTAGTTACTATTTTATTATTTTTTACTGAAATCATTAAGTCCAGGAAGGTGATTTTAATTTTGTTAAAGTCATATGTAAATTTTAAATTATAATTGTTGATATTTAGTTCTTTCATAAAATCATGCAGCATTTTCTCTGTTCCTGACCAGAATAATAGAATGTCATCTATGAAGCGAAGCCAGAGCTTTATATTGTCACTCTGGCTTCCCCCATAGATGACATCCCTTTCCCACTTGCCTAAGTATAGGCATGCATAGGTAGGGGCACAGAACGCTCCCATCGCTGTACCCCTTACCTGCTGGTAAAATTTGCCTCCAAATGTAAAGAAATTATGTTCTAATACAAAGCTTAACAATTTATTTACAAATTTAGTGTGTCTTGAGAACAGGTGGCCCCTTTGTTCTAAAAAGTACTCACAGACTGCAATGCTGACCTCGCATTCTATTGGCTCATCCAATCAGCCAATCGGATTGAACTTAAATCCGATTGGCTGATTCAATCAACCAATTTAATTTTTCCTACCTTAATTCCGATTGGCTGATAGAATCCTATCAGCCAATCTGAATTCGAGGGACGCCATCTTGGATGACGTAATTTAAAGAAACCTTCATTCGGCCTTAGGACATCGGAAGAAGAGGATGGCTCCGCGTCGGCTGGATAGAAGATGGCTCCGCTCCGAAAGGATGAAGATAGAAGATGCCGCCTGGATGAAGATGTCTGCCGGTCCGGATGTCCTCTTCTGTCCCATCGGTGGACGGCTGGCTGAAGACGGTTCAAGGTAGGGTGATCTTCAGGGGGGTAATGTTACGTTTTTTTAAGGGGGGATCGGGTGGGTTTTAGAGTAGGGGTGTGTGGGTGGGGGGTTGTAATGTTGGGGGGGTCTTGTATTTTTTTTTTACAGGTAAAAGAGCTGATTACTTTGGGGCAATGCCCCGCAAAAAGCCCTTTTAAGGGCTGGTAAAAGAGCTGATTACTATGTAATTTAGTTTAGGGTAGGGAATTTTATTATTTTGGAGGGCTTTTTTATTTTATTAGGGGGCTTAGATTAGGTGTAATTAGATTAAAATTCTTGTAATATTTTTTTATTTTTTGTAATGTAGTGTTTTTTTTTATTATAGTTTAGTTTATTTAATTGTATTTCAGTTTAGATCATTGTAGTTAATTTATGTAATTAATTTATTGATAGTGTAGTGTTAGGTGTATTTGTAACTTAGGTTAGGATTTATTTTAAAGGTAATTTTGTAATTATTTTAACTAGGTAGCTATTAAATAGTTATTAACTATTTAATAGCTATTGTACCTAGTTAAAATAAATACAAAGTTGTCTGTAAAATCCTAAAATAGCTACAATGTAACTATTAGTTATATTGTAGCTATATTAGGGTTTATTTTATAGGTAAGTATTTCGTTTTAAATAGGATTAATTTATTTAATGATAGTAATTTTAGTTCGTTTTATTTAAATTATATTTAACTTAGGGGGGTGTTAGGGTTAGGGTTAGACTTAGGTTTAGGGGTTAATAACTTTATTATAGTAGTGGCGACGTTGGGGGTGGCAGATTAGGGGTTAATAATTGTATGTAGGTGGCGTCGATGTTAGGGAGGGCAGATTAGGGGTTAATACAATTTATTATAGTGTTTGCGAGGCGGGAGTGTGGCAGTTTAGGGGTTAATACATTTATTATAGTGGTGGCGATGTCCGGTCTGCAGATTAGGGTTTAATAAGTGTAGGTAGGTGGTGGCGATGTTGGGGGGGGACAGATTAGGGGTTAATAATTATAATATAGGTGTTGGCGATGTTAGGGACAGCAGATTAGGGGTTCATAGCTATAATGTAGGTGGCGGCGGTGTCCGGAGCGGAAGATTAGGGGTTAATAATATAATGTAGGTGTCAGCGATAGTGGGGGTGGCAGATTAGGGGTTAATAAGTGTAAGGTTAGGGGTGTTTGGACTCGGGGTTCATGTTAGGGTGTTAGGTGTAGACTTAGAAAGTGTTTCCCCATAGGAAACAATGGGACTGCGTTAGAAGCTGGACGCTGCTTTTTTGCAGGTGTTAGTTTTTTTTTTCAGCCAGCACAGCCCCATTGTATCCTATGGGGAAATCGTGCACGAGCACGTTTTTCCAGCTTACCGCTACCGTAAGCAACGCTGGTATTGCGGGTTGAAGTGGAGCTAGATTTGGCTCAACGCTCACTTTTCTGAGGCTAACGCAGCCATTCAGAAAACTCGTAATACCAGCGTTGGCTTAAGGCAGCGCTGGAAAAAAAAGGCTCGTTAGCCCCGCAGGTCTTTACCGACAAAACTCGTAATCTAGGCGTTTGGGTTTTATTTACACACAACTACTGCAGTCATAAGTCAAATAGTTATAAAAGGATCTCCCTTTGTTCAGAAATAGCAGGCATGCATAGCTTTGCAATTAGTTTTTATCAATTAGCAGTCTGCCAGTACCCAGTTTATAGATTTATTTTGGTTATTTCTTTATGTATTTATGATTTATTTTGCTTTAGTGTAGTGGTTCAACCCCCCCTCTGATTGCTAATGTAGTGTTCCCCCACCAAAATTCATAATTGTTTCTGTAGTGTAGTATCCCTTCCCTACCTCTCCCATCCACACTTTTTTTCTGCAGTGTAGGGTCCTGCCCCTAACTCCCCCTTCACTCCTGTGCTGCCCGCCTGCCTTCATCTTCCCTGCCTAACCTCCCACCAGCACAAACGGATGTTCGTTACAGACAGTGACACTGTCTAAAACGATCAGGCATCTGCCTTCATATGGAACTGGAGCACCGATCTTGCTCCGGTTCCAAATGCAGACAGATGCCTGCCTTTACAGCCAAGGTTGCTGTAACTTCCTAAAGCTAAGACATATTTTATATATATATATATATATATATATATATATATATATATATATATATATATATATATATATATATATATATATATATACTTTATGCAGTATGATGGGCAAAGTTATATACTTTATGCAGTATGATGGGCAAAGTACTGCTTGACATATATAGATCCTTTTGGGTCAAGGGGTTAAAGGACATTATTCTGTAACAGACGTTTGGTCCTGACCCTGCTTTCACCTGGATATTCTTTGTTTTGGGTTTCTGTACTTTCGCTGCCTGTATTGGTTCCTTACTCGGCTTGTCTGACACTGCTCCCATGCTATTTCCACAACCTGTTCCACCTTGGGAACCTTTTCACTTGAGGGCAGTTAACAGCCAGGAAATAGAAAGGGTGAACTTTGCTACTGGTGTAACAGCCACTCATTGGCTGGTCTGTCCCGAAGGTCAGGAATGGCACCAGTTATGTTTATTTTACATTACTTTTGCAGGTTCTTAAAAGCTTTTGACATTGTGTGAGTAATCAAAATATAAGCAGATATATTTTATAGTTTTTTTTTTTGGTACAAGAAAGTTTGAAAAGCAATTTAGATAGAATTTCCCATATCACCACATGGGTTTCTTTCTTTAAGATCAAGTTGTGTGATACTCTTCCTTTGTCATCAACAACCCTCAAATATCAACAATTCCACATTTCCATTAGATGCCTAGTAAATGTAAAGTTGACCATACTCGCTCATGTCATAGGATAGAAATGAAAAAATAAGGCAGACTTTCATTCATCAAATTTGTACTATTTTTTCCTCCGCCCGCCATATTGCCCCCCCCTGGGTGGTTCAGCCCCTTTTGCACAAACGTTATGCCCCGGAGGGAGGGGGGAAACAACAATTAGTGGATTGCAGATTCATCATCTGTCAATCAATTGAGCAATATGGCGGGCGGAGGAACGGTGCTTATCCTTGGAGCATTAAAAGGTAAAAATCTGAGAATATCAATAAATAGTACAAATTTGCTGAATGAAAGTCTGCCTAATTCTATCCTATGACGTGAGCGAGAACGGTCAACTTTAAATTCATCAAATTTGTTCTTTTGGGATATGTATTTCAACTCTTTTTATATTAAAGGGGAAATTAATGAAACATAAATGGACATTCAAATTCTGATCACTATAACAATAGCAGGGTTATTGATGAATGAAAATCTGCCTAATTCTATCCTATGATGTGAGCGAGTACGGTCAACTTTAAATTCATCAAATTTGTTCTTTTAGGATATGTATTTAAACTTTTTTCATATTAAAGGGGAAATTAATGAAACATAAATGAACATTAAAATACTGATCACTATAACAATAGCAGGGTTATTACTTACCTTGCTATTGTTTTTCATTCTGTACTGAAATCTCTTTTCAAAGCTGTATTTTTATTTTAACCCTTCAAAAGCGTTAGTGAAGCTCTGTGTCTTCACACTGGGTGTTGCCATCTTGAAATTGGAGTATTCTTGTATCCTGTGACAGAAGCTGTGCACATTAACTTCCCCTTTCCTCTCTCTGACCACCATCTATTAACTTTCTCTCTTACTCTACCTGCTACATCTTTGCAAGCCCCCCAAAAAACTGCTACCTTACAGGAATTTAAATGACTTGGATCTCACAGACTTTTCCACTCAACGGAGTCCTCTGCTCTCTGATATTTCATCCCTCTCTTGTCCAAACCTTGTGACTCTACAGTAAAATTCGGCACTAAAATCAACACTTGACAAAACTGCACCCTCCACTCTTCGACGTACATCAATCACTCAATGGCAACCATGGCACACTAAACAGACCAGATATCTTCAGCGATGCTCACGGGCTGCTGAACGGCAGTGGAGGAAGTCACGCACCTGTGCTGATTTCCAACATTATAGATTCACCCTTAAGTCCTACAACTCTGCGCTCAACCTGGCCAAACAAGTCTATTTCTCCTCCCTTGTGTCATCTCATGCATCCAACCCCAGAAAACTGTTCTCAACCTTTAACTCCCTTCTACGTCGGCCTGCCCCCCTGCCCACTACCAACCTCCCTGCTCAAATTATTGCTGATCACTTCAAAAATAAAATTGACACCATTAGAAAAGAGATCTGCACCTCGCACCCCGCAAACCCAGCGATCCTACCCACCCCTTCTATTAACAAAAATCTATGCTACTTCCCTCCTGTAACAGAGAAAGAAGTATCTGCACTCCTATCCTTGGCTCATCTCACAACCTGCCCACTTGACCCTATTCCTTCACAACTTATTCCCTCTCTCTCTGCTTCACTAACCCCTATACTAACTTATCTCTTTAACCAATCTCTCACTGCTGGCACATTTCCTGACACATTCAAGCATGCGTCAATCATACCAATCCTAAAAAAGGCCTCGCTTGACCCCTCCATGCCTTCTAACTATCGACCCGTCTCCTTACTTACCTTTGCTTCAAAATTATTGGAACGACTAGTCTATAATAGGCTAACTCAATTTCTCACAACTAACTCCTTACTTGATCCACTACAATCTGGTTTCCGCCCTAAACACTCAACAGAAACCGCTCTTGCTAAAGTAACAAATGACCTGTTATCAGCTAAAGCAAAAGGCCACTACTCCTTATTAATTCTTCTTGACCTGTCCGCAGCTTTTGACATAGTTGACCATCCTCTCCTCCTAAAAATACTACATTCATTTGGCATCCGAGACACAGCCCTCTCCTGGTTTGCATCATATCTTTCAAACCGCTCGTTTTCAGTTTCCTTTAACAACATATCTTGTGATCCTATGCCTCTCTCAGTTGGAGTACTGCAAGGATCTGTCTTGGGCCCCTTGCTTTTGTCTCTTTATACATCCTGCCTTGGAAAACTTATAGCCTCCTTTGGATTCCAGTACCACCTATATGCTGATGATACCCAAATCTATCTTTCCTCTCCTGATATCTCTCCCTCTTTACTCAACCAGATTTCTGACTGCCTCTCTGTAATTTTCTCTTGGATGTCTTCACACTACCTCCAACTCAATCTGCCCAAAACTGAGCTGCTTCTTATCCCCCCTCTTCGAGACATCCAACACCTGACATTTCTCTGATGGTTGGAGACTCTATTCTCAACACCTCACCCCAGGTCCGCTGCCTTGGGGTCACACTAGACTCAGAACTCACATTTAACCCACATATACAATAATGTAGAGAAATATCAGCACAGCAACACAAGGAGTGGAGTGCACGTGAAGACAGGGATTCTGTCCACAGCTAGCTAGCATGATTAAGAGTGATTGCACTCGAAACGTCGCTGTTTTAATGTCTGTGCCTTAACAGAAAATAAAGTGATTAAAGAAAGATAGTGCTGTGGACATCTTCTATGTATCAACCCACATATACAAGCGCTTACCAAATCCTGCCGTTCACACGTACGCAACATTTCCAGAATTCGTCCCTTCCTTACTCAAAAAACTACAAAAATACTTATTCATTCCCTCATTTTGTCACGCATTTATTATTGCAATCTACTCCTAAATGGCCTTCCAAAACACCGCCTCTCCTTCCTCCAATCTATTATGAATGCTTCTGCTAGACTCATTCACCTAAGTCGACGATCTCCATCAGCTGCTCTGCTCTGCCAGTCTCTACACTGGCTCCCCATACACTCCAGAATACAATTTAAAGTATTAGCCCTAACCTACAAAGCACTCAACAGTCTAACTCCCAACTATATTTCCTCTCTCATCGTGAAATATTCCCCATCCCGTCCTCTTCGATCAACCTCTGACCTACGTCTCTACACTCCTGTTATCTCTACGTCCCACTCCCGCCTCCAAGACTTTGCACGTGCTGCTCCTGTCCTCTGGAACTCTCTACCCCGCTCCATTAGACTGTTTCCAACCTTGTATAGCTTCAGACGATCCTTGAAAACCCACCTATTCAGAGAGGCGTACCATCCCTCCTCCATCCCGCATCCGAACCAAACTAATACATGTACATGAACTGCCTGACTCACTGCTGCAAATACAACCGATGTAACAAGCTACCCCAACCTTATGTCTCTGCACCCTAAACCTATAGACTGGGAGCTCTCCGGAGCAGGGCCCTCTTCCTCCTGTACTAGATTTGTTTAGTTTTGCTACGTTTTGTATTTTATCTTAAATCTTTGTCATTGTATACCCCTATCACTGTACCCAGCGCTACGGAATTTGGCGGCGCTATACAAATAAATGATAATAATAATAATGATAATTTACAGATCATTGATATTGTTTTCTTGACAAACCATATCATGCACTTCAGTTTAACATGCACAGTGGTGGAACTACACCTCACTTGGCTCCAGGGCAAAGGCAGTGACCAGGCCTTCCATTTCAAATGTGCCCTTCCTGGCTGATTGTTATTAACAGATACTGAGCTGGTGGCCATCTAGTAGCAAGGGAGATGCTTTTTTGTGACTGTTAGTCATTCTTCCTCTTGGTTAGTCTGCACCAGAGAATATGCACTTGCATAGCCTTATAAGGAGTAGGTTTTTCTCTACAACATTACTGTGATAGCCATTTTGGAAACACTGTCATTATATTTGGAAAGGCAGATCCATATACTGTGAGGCCCTGTTTTGCAAGAAGGGGAGACACCCGGCGGGGGGGCAAGTGTAAAGTAAAATTGTACTTTAAGGCCTGGAATACAAGTGGAGTGCAAAAATATTATCCATGTTGGGTGTTAATATTGCTTGATCATGATCAATGGCGCTTCTATTGCTGTGCTCAAAGTTATTTTGTATTGCTTGAGTGATAGTCTACGGAATGCTAATAGTCACTAAACCCCTCACATAGTAGACTTCTATGAGGGGTGCCAAGTAAAATTCATGTTGGATATTGATTAAGCACTCAGCCAATGGTGTGCAAGTAGTGGAGTTCATCATGTAGTTCTGTGCTGTACTACTACTACTACTACTAATGGTTTATTTCAGGTATTAAAGGGACAGTCAACACCAGAATTTTTGTTGTTTAAAAAGATAGATAATCTCTTTATTACCCATTCCCCAGTTTTGCATAACCAACACAGTTATATTAATACACTTTTTACTGCCCCCTTATTTCAGTTCTTTTGACAGACATTCATTTTAGCCAATCAATGCTGACTCCTAGGTAACTTCACGTGCGTGAGCTCAATTTTATCTATGACACACATGAACTAACGCCCTCTAGTGGTGAAAAACTGTCATTCAGATTAGAGGCGACGTTTAAGGTCTAAGAAATTAGCATATGAGCCTACCTAGGTTTAGCTAGAGAACAAAGCAAAATTGGTGATAAAAGTAAATTGGAAAGTTGTTTAAAATGTCATGCTCTATCTGAATCAAAAAAAGTTTATTTTGGACTTGACTGTCCCTTTAAAAGCACAATATTTTACAGTGTTTTTTTAGACTGCGCTCAAGCTCAACACTTTACTCACCACATGTAATACAAGCACAATAAGCAGGGTAATGGTGCTCCTTGCACTAGCCATTACAAGTTTAGGGTGCACTAAAAAAGTTTAGTCTGTGTTAAAATGCTTTGGTTAAAATATTTAACCCCTTAACCAGCGACATACCCTGTACGCCTCTAGTCTTTCTATGGGTTATGTTTTTTGCAATTTTAGTAAGCCTGCTGGAGGGAGGGTCTAATAGTGCGGACACATGCTATTACAACCAGACAATCCCTTAACGATCAGCAACGTACGGGGTATGTTGCAGTCGTTAAGGAGTTAATCATGCAGTTGTTATACCTGACTGTGCATTACTCTTTGCGTGAGATTGAATAAAAGAAAATGTGCCCTGTGCTATCGAATGCACTAGATGTGGTCTAGCCTATCATGGGCTTTTGTGCTTGGCGAACTTATGTGGAGAACTCAAACCATTAATAGTTTTACATTGTTAGGGACTGTTCCCATATGTATAAGAATCCTGCTTCTTACATTGTGGTGTTACATTATTTGGTTTTGTTAAAAGTATAATAAAATTAACTCCTGCACCTGGGTTGAAATGGTATTACAGCAAAATCAGGTTTCAGTCAGTGAGTTGCAATATTATTATTATTATTATTTATTTTAATAGATGAGTGCAGTGCGTTACAGGGGATACTCTGATGTTCACTAGGCTCACTCTGGAGCTGCTGTTAGTAATCTGGTGTGCAGCAGAGTTTATTTTATTTAGGTATTGGTGTAACTGGTTCTTATGGAAGCATCCAGTGGGGGAGCTTATCCATAAATGTAGTTATTCTATCAATACAGAGCAGTTTTTCTTATTTGACATTAATGATTTAAAAAAAAAAAAATCTATTTTAGGGTTTATGGGCTGTAACATTTTAATTTTATTCTAGAAACAGCAAATAGACTTTTTGAATGCAAATGGGGGACATAACACTCAAGATGTAAATGCACACAAAGATATGTGAATTTAGAAAAACAATTTTTCAGCTGTATAATAAAAAAACTTAACTGTAGATTTTACTATGCACAGAGAATATGTAAATATACCTTTTGCACCCTTATTAATTAAAGTGATGGTTAACTTTGATCAAACACATTTTAAAGTATAAAATAATGAATGTAGGTGGACCATTGCAAATTTACCTTTAAAAATACTAGGCCAGATTACAAGTGGAGCGCTATATATCGCTTTCATGAAAGCGATATTAGCGTTCCAGTGTGTAATACCAGCGCACGATAATGTGTGCTGGTATTACAAGTTAACAGCAATGGGAGCCTCGTTCTGATGCCGTCAGAGACGGCATCAGAACCTGGCATAGCCAAGGCGTAAGAAGTGCAGCAATGGCAGCATGTTTTTAAAAATATATGTACTTTATATAAGCATATACATATATATTTACTGGGAACACACAGTTCCCATAGACTGCAATGTAAAGGCACTTTTCAGTGCCATTTTTTTCTAACACCCCACACCCGCCAACTGTAGCCCGAAAAAACTGCCTAGTACATTTTTTTAATTAAAAACTATAATGCCCTTAATTTTGAGGGCATTTGGGGCACTTTCAGAAAATTAACCAGATATCAGATCTCTGATTAATTTACTGAGTGCTTATTGTCATGGCTGGTTAATTATCGCGTGATAATTTAGCGCTCCACTTGTAATCTAGCCCACAATTTTTTTTTATTTTACTTTTATTTATGCTCTTTTAATAACACCCTGGCCACTTGTGTGCTGAAAGTTCTATAGCACTGTGTTCTTGTGCCACTGTCTGCTGCTGTTCAGATCAGATATCACTTAAACTGTGGAAGAGTGCACTGCAGGGTGGGTGATGCTCTTGTTATTGCTTGCACAACTTGCCTATCAGTTTAAGATAAAAAAACAACTTTCAGCATGGAGATTGTTGGGATTTATTACAAGAGCATAATAATAACACGTTTATAGTGAAAATATAGTGTTTTTCTTCTTAAATGGAAAGAGTCCACCGCTGCATTCATTACTTTGGGGAAATAAGAACCTGGCCACCAGGAGGAGGCAAAGACAACCCAGCCAATGGTTTAAATACTCCTCCCACTCCCATCATCCCCCAGTCATTCTTTGCCTTTCGTCCCAGGAGGATGGCAGAGTAGTGTCAGAATTTTTAATTTTTGTTTTGTCTCTTATGGAGGGTAGTACTCTTCGGCATGGGACAGGAGTTTTAGATAGTCCTGTCAGTCTCTCAGTGAAGGCTTGAATGAAAGTTAGAGTCCCGAGATGCAGGGAGATTCTTTCTGCCAAATCATCCCGACTCATATTAACAGCTCCTCAAACAATCAGCGTTGTCGAACTTCGCTTCGCTGCCTGCTTTCTTCTCTCAAGTCCATGGCGGAGGCGATGCTACTATCCGTCACACTTGAAGGGATGTGTTCCTGTTCCACGGCATAGATTTCGGTAAGATTGTTTCATTTTACTTTAATCATCAATCTACTGTAATGTGAACCTGCTTATGTGTGCTGTTTACTGGGCTTGTGGTTGGAACATTGAGGCCTTTGGAAGTGACGCGGCCTTTTGGTTGGGGGCGCTTTTTTGGACTGTACGGTTCACCTTGGTTTCAGGCGTGATTACGTTCTGTTTTTCCATTTTCACATTCCTGATCGTGTGGCGAAGGAAATTTTCTAGTCCACAGGGGTCTGGACATAGGAGGTGGTGATGAGTGCACCAGCCATTGGGGGTATCAGGTGCCGTTTTTGTTTTTACTAATTTAGTCCATATTTATATATCCTCTAGCCAGTTATGGAGGATTCTGATGCTGAGACTATTTTGATTTAAAATTCAGAATCTGTGTCTGGTGATGAATCCGGAGTGGCCTCGTTGACTCCTGTCAACCAGTTTTGTTCCGTATGCCAATTCAGAGCGCCTGGTTCCTCGGGCTTGGGGAATCAAGGGTCTGCTTAGCCATCCGCCTCTGGGGGTCCTGTCCTCCGAAAGACGAGTTCCCTACAGAATCATATTTCTGCACATGCGGGTAACCCAGTTTATGGTTCCTCCATGCGGGGTGGTGTGTTTCCCCCAGAGGTTGCAGCACGTTTTCGCTTTCACATAATGTTGGCAATCGTTACTCTGCAGAGTCCAGACGTTTATTTAAGGATGTGCTCATGCCATATTGTCCCGGGCCTTCTGCCTTGGGGAGGGCCTCTACAGTTCCCGCGGGTGTATCTGTCCCTGAGTGTTTTGCCTTTCGTTATAGGATTGCGCGCCTTCATGTGTTGCTCAGACATGTTTTTCAGTTATGGAATGACCCTATCGTTAACAGTTACAGGGATTTTCAGTCTGATAATTTGAATGATGCACCACATTAGATATGTGGGGATGAAGTAATCTCCTGATTGTCATTTGTTTGAGATCTTTCCCAGTTTTGTCAGATAGGGCTCCGTTTGGCTGGTCCTGCGGGTAGGCCTTTGTCTTTTTGGGCGTTAACCTCTGGGTTGCGTTATATTTTATTTATATCCGATGGGATGTCTTTTATTTGTTTTTTGTTTCCTTTGGGAACTTTCTGGGATTGATACTCTTTATTACTTCTTCGGAAGTTGTTTTGGACATGTTAGTCCTATGTTATAAATGTCTGTTTTCTGTTTTTCCCCTACGCGGGAGAATTTACGCAGATTGCCGGTTAGGGCCCTAGGTGCAGGCTGGTCCTGTCGGGTTCGTTTCAGCCTTGCGGATGTTCAGACACGTGGCGCTGTTCTGCTCGGCTGGTTCGGTAGATGTGCAGAGTGCTCGGTTTATCATTGTTTTTTCATGTTCAACTAAGCATTCGAGAGGACCTGTGGGTCCGTGAGGTGGGAAGGATTGTTTCAGTACTTATAGCCTTCAGTCATAGATGACCGGGCAGGTGAGTTTTTTCCACTGCGTCACTCTGACTTCTGTTTCATCGGAACTTAGAGTTTCCTCCCCCTTGTGGTGGAGGGTGGGAGGACCTAATGCCCCTTACCGCTTTTGAGCGGTTTGGCCTTCTTTTTTAGGCTTCTGAATTTGTCCTATTGGGTTTGCTCCATAAGCTCGTACAGGATAGCATTCTAGCATGCCCCTGTGGGGACTTTGTTTAGATCGGGTTTTCCGGAGCTGGGTAGGCTTAGTGCCTTCTCTTCCTTGTGTCCACTGCTTGTGCAGAGGTGTTAGGGAGACTAGTCCTGCTAGTAGGATTTTTTTGACATTGAGGCATCCCTTGATTGTCCTGAGGCTCTGAGATGTATCTCATATGACTTCTAGCCTTGCTCCTTGGGGCATTGGACTTTAGCTAGGGGTGGTTCCTTCCTTTGGTTGGGACTCTCGTGTTCTCTCGCTATCTGTTTTTTCTAGATATGCATCGATACCCTTACATCTGGCCTTTTGGCCAGTTGGGGTGTTTAGTTCTAGGGCAAGGCTTGCCTGAACTATTAGGTACCCAGACCTATTTTTCTCCCTGAGATTTCCGGTTGCTAAAGCTTCGTTTGGCCTTTTTCCTGACCCAGTCTTGGGTGGTTTTGTAATCTTGGATCTCAGGGCTGGTCAGGGTTTTCTACGGTAGTGGGAACTTGGGCTATGTCCTTGCTCCATCTACCTGACCTGGTCATGATTGGCTAGGTTCTTGGAGTATTTTTTACTCTTTGTCACAGCGTAGCCCATATCATCTGGTGGTTGGCTGTGTGACTTGGGCTTCTAGGTTGGTTGGTTCATACCCAACTGCTGGAATTGTATGTCCAATTTCAGGTGCGCCTTAGGGTTGCATTCCCCTGGTCAGCTTGCCAGTGTTCCCATGGATTCCCTGCTCTGCAGGCATATGGGTTGGCTGTGCCTCTGCTCGGCAAGCTACTTGCAGGGGGGTTCTTTTCTAGGATGTCTGTGTTGGGAATTTCTCTTCCCATTAGCCGGGGATTTTGGGCCTTGTGGACAGTTGTTGCCCTTCCAGCATCATTCCTTTCTTTAGGAATGTTCTTCTCCCTATGGAGATAGAGTCCTTGTTTGGGACTTCTCCTGGAGGGGAGGTGGAAAGGTGGGATGGATTCCCCCTGGGGTCTTGCTGGCTCCATGCAGACTTGTTGGGCCTTTATTTGATAGATCCTTAGGTCGGATTGTACTTGTACTCTGTGGGAATGGCTGTGCTATCCTTACGCTCGTTCCTGTACCTGTTCAGGATTCTTTTGTTCCCCTGTCTTTGGTATCCTTGAGGCTGGGTTGGTCCAGCTGGGTGTGGGTCAGCAGGTCAGGATGGCCGAGCGGTCTAAGGATCTGCTTTAGGTTGCAGTCTCCTCTGGATGTGCGAGCTTTGTTGTGTCTATCCTATTAGCTTAGTCTGCTAGAGTATAGATTTTCCTTCAACTTGCTCTATTGATTAGAAGAGGGTTTACTCTTCCTTCGGGATCTGAGGATATACTCTCCTTCTTGGGGGCCTCGATTGAGGTTTTGTGTTCCCCTTTTTTAGGGACCTGTGTGTAAGTCTGGTGACTTAGGTTGCGTGGAACGTGCCCTCTGTCTGGGGGTTGCTTTTGCGATCTGTTTCTTGCTTGACTGCTTTTTCTTCCTCGCAAGTGCCCTATGTGTTGTCCTGTTATGGAGTCTGTGTTCTCAAACTCGGGATTTTTCACCTGGGTGTATTACACACTTTTTTATGGTTGAATACTTTGGTATTCTGGGGTCAGACACTGGGAAGTCTTTGCTTCTTCAGTTGCATTCCGTGCTTGCAGGATGGTGGAGAGACGTTTGTTCCGTCTCTGTGCCCAGTCTTAGCCCGGGTTTCATTTGGTATAGGCATGGCCTCCTTTCTCTGTTTTTTCAGTTTCCTTGGTTCTCCTTTTTCTTGTTCCCTTGGGGGTTTCGGCTGGTGTCTCCTTCATTTGTGGAGATGAGCAGTGGGGGACCATTTGTTGGGCGACGGTGTCTCCTGGAGGACTGTTGGCTCAGTCGAGCCCGTTTGCGGTCTCTGGTTTGGCTTCTGGACTGAACTGCGATTCAGTGTCCTTGAGGTTTTTCCTCTTAAGCATTTCTTCTTTCAGCTTCGGATGAAGCAGAGTTTTTTGTTGGATCAGGGTTCAGGCCTGGTGCCCTCAGTTTGGGCCGCCTATTGTACTCTCCCATCTTAGCATTCAGTGTCCTCTATAGCTTGGGTATTGTTTTCCCAAAAGTAATGAATGCTACTGTGGACTCTTTCCATTTAAGAAGAAAAACATAAATTATGCTTACCTGATAATTTCCTTTTCTTCTGATGGAAAGAGTCCATAGCTCCCCACCTGTAATTTTAGGTGGGGCATCCTTATATCTTATGGCACCCTTCACCCTGATATTTCTTCTACTGTTCCTTGTTCCTCAGCAGAATGAATGGGGATGAGGGGAGTGGGAGGAGTATTTAAGCCTTTGGCTGGGTTGTCTTTGCCTCCTCCTGGTGGCCAGGTTCTTATTTCCCAAAAGTAATGAATGCAGCTGTGGACTCTTTCTATCAGAAGAAAAGGAAATGATCAGGTAAGCATAATTTAGGTTTTCTTTCATAAGAAGGTGAGAGTCCACAAGCCATCACATGTGTAATCAAACTACCGGAGCTTTTATTCCCTCCCACTCTCCTGTATAAGTTATTTTTCCCTCCAGCATGACCCAATAAGCCAATAGGATTAAGCTTGCATTCTATTGGCTGATTGGAACAGCCAATAGAATGCGAGCTCAATCCCATTGGCTGATTGGGTCAGCCAATAGGATTGAAGCTCAATCCTATTGGCTGATTGCATTAGCCAATAGGATTTTTTATCCTTTTATTCCGATTGGAGTTAAAGGGTGGCCCTCTCTGCATTAGCCAGTGATGGTACCGATCGTTGGTGGTGTGGGAGGGTTAGGAGGTGGGTGAGCCATCGCTGGAGGGGGGCGGGTGGGACTGTTATGCTACAGAAAAAAAAGAGCGTCAGTGAGGGGGAGGGAGGGTGGAGGAGTGGGAATAAGGGAGAGGAGGCTCCTATAATTGAAAGGGGTGGAAAGGGTGGGAAAGTGATCTGGGAGGGGGGGGGGGGGAGGGTAATGAGGGGGGGCAGCTACACTACAGATTTTTTTTATAAATAAGTAAAAACTATAGCAAACAGGGCACTGGCATACAGTTGCCAGTACTTAAGATGGCGGCTTATAGGTAGAGGGAAGAGGGTTAGCAAGCTCTTTGGGGGGGGGGGGGTCAGGGAGGTTGGGGGGTAAGGGGGGATCCTACATTGCAGAAAATATATTTTAAAAAAGGCTCTTATTTTCATACTGTCAAACTTTTTGCCAGTACTTAAGGTGGAGGTGATCATTTGGGGGAGGGAAGAGAGCTGTTTGAGAGGTATCAGGGGGTGGGATGTGTCAGGTGGGAGGGTAATCTATACACTAAAGCTAAAATTAACCTTTTAAGCTACCTAATTAACCCCTTCACTGCTGGGCATAATACAACTGTGGTGAGCAGCTGCAGCAATGCCAAAGCCATATATGTCTATTTTGGAACAAAGGGGCTCCCAGAGAAGAATATACAACAGTTTGTTTCATAATTGCACAAGCTGTTTGTAAATAATTTCAATACTTTGGGTTGTCTACTAAATATATATATATATATATATATATATATATATATATATATATAGTTTTGATAGGTAAATATGAAAAAGGCTCTATTTCTGTTTAAATGGAGTGATAGCAAAAATGCTAAAAATAGTCTGGTCTTTTGGGGAAGTTTTAGTCTGAAATGCCCAGTCCTTTAAGGGGCTAAACTATGGGTATTTCTAAACTCAGGACAAAATGAAGAAAATATTTAGCATGGGTGTTTTTTGGTGGTTGTAGATGCGTAACAGATTTTGGGGGTCAAAGTTAGAAAAAATGTTTTCTTCAATTTTTTCATCATCATATTTTTTTTTTTTATAGTAAATTATATAATATGATAAAAATAATGGTATCTTTAGAAAGTCCATTTAATGGTGAGAAAAATGGTATATAGTATGTGTGTGTGTACAGTAAATGAGTAAGAGGAAAATTACAGCTAAACACATACACCGCAGAAATATAAAAACAGCCCTGGTCCTTAACGGTAAGAAAATTGAAAAACGGTCTTGTCACTAAGGGGTTAAACAGCGCTTTGCTCTTGCTGCATTGTGTACATTTTACCTTAACACAGTGCAGCCACAGCAAAGCAGTATTTGAAGAGAACAATCAAATACGTGGTAGCACTGCAAAACAGCAGCACATTGATTGATGACTGCCTCTTTTTAACTGCTCCAATATAATAAATAAAACTTTAAAATTTGCTTTATTCTCCAGTTAATCTGAATATTGCAATTGAGCTGGTGCTTTAGTATAACTGCCTAATTTCAAATTGTATTTAATTTCAAAATGACCTGCAGAAACATTTTGACTAAAAAACAGAATTTATGTTTACCTGATAAATTTCTTTCTCCTACGGTGTATCCGGTCCACGGCTTCATCCTTACTTGTGGGATATTCTCAATCCCTACAGGAAGTGGCAAAGAGAGCACACAGCAGAGCTGTCCATATAGCTCCCCTCAGGCTCCGCCCCCCCAGTCATTCGACCGACGGTTAGGAGAAAAATTGAGAACCATAGGGTGCAGTGGTGACTGTAGTTTACAAAAAATTAATTTAAACCTGACCAAAATGCCAGGGCGGGCCGTGGACCGGATACACCGTAGGAGAAAGAAATTTATCAGGTAAACATAAATTCTGTTTTCTCCTACATTGGTGTATCCGGTCCACGGCTTCATCCTTACTTGTGGGAACCAATACCAAAGCTTTAGGACACGGATGAAGGGAGGGAACAAGTCAGGTAGCCTAAACGGAAGGCACCACTGCTTGCAAAACCTTTCTCCCAAAAATAGCCTCCGAAGAAGCAAAAGTATCGAATTTGTAAAATTTGGCAAACGTATGCAGTGAAGACCAAGTCGCTGCCTTACAAATCTGTTCAACAGAAGCCTCATTCTTGAAAGCCCATGTGGAAGCCACAGCTCAAGTAGAGTGAGCTGTAATTCGTTCAGGAGGCTACCTTCCAGCAGTCTCATAAGCCAACCGGATGATGCTTTTCAGCCAGAAAGACAGAGAGGTCGCAGTCGCCTTTTGACCTCTCCTCTTGCCAGAATAGACGACAAACAAGGACGATGTTTGTCTGAAGTCTTTAGTTGCTTTTAGATAAAACTTTAAAGCACGAACCACATCAAGATTGTGTAACAGACGTTCCTTGTTAGAAACTGGATTAGGACACAGAGAAGGAACAACTATTTCCTGGTTGATATTCTTATTGGAAACCACTTTTGGAAGAAAACCAGGTTTGGTACGTAAAACGACCTTATCTGTATGAAACACCAGAAAGGGTGAATTACACTGCAAAGCAGACAATTCAGAAACTCTTCTAGCAGAAGAAATAGCTACTAAAAACAAAACTTTCCAAGATAGTAACTTAATATCTATGGAATGTAGAGGTTCAAACGGAACCCCTTGAAGAACTGAAAGAACTAAATTTAGACTCCATGGAGGAGCCACAGGTCTGTAGACAGGCTTGATTCTGACTAAAGCCTGTACAAACGCCTGAATATCTGGCATGGCTGCCAGACGCTTGTGTAACAAAACAGACAGAGCAGATATCTGTCCCTTTAAGGAACTAGCTGACAAACCTTTCTCCAATCCTTCTTGGAGAAAAGATAGTATCCTTGGAATCCTAATCTTACTCCATGAGTAACCCTTGGATTCGCACCAGCAAAGATATTTCCGCCATATCTTATGGTAAATTTTCCTGGTGACAGGCTTTCTAGCCTGGATCAGAGTATCTATAACTGATTCCGAAAACCCACGCTTAGCTAGAATCAAGCGTTCAATCTCCAAGCAGTCAGTTGCAGAGAAACTAGGTTTGGATGTTCGAATGGACCTTGAATTAGAAGGTCCTGCCTCAAAGGCAGCTTCCATGGTGGAACCGATGACATATTCACCAGGTCTGCATACCAAGTCCTGCGTGGCCACGCAGGAGCTATCAGAATTACCGAAGCCTTTTCCTGTTTGATCCTGGCTACTAGCCGGGGGAGAAGGGGAAACGGTGGAAAGACATAAGCTAGATTGAACGACCAAGGCGCTACTAAGGCATCTACCAATGTCGCCTTGGGATCCCTGGACCTGGACCCGTAACGTGGAACTTTGGAGTTCTGATGTGATGCCATCAGATCCAGATCTGGAATGCCCCATAGCTGGGTCAGCTGAGCAAAAACCTCCGGGTGGAGTTCCCACTCCCCCGGATGGAAAGTCTGACAACTCAGATAATCCGCTTCCCAGTTGTCCACTTGTGGGATGTGAATTGCTGATAGATGGCAGGAGTGATCCTCTGCCCATTTGATGATCTTGGATACCTCCCTCATCGCCAGGGAACTCTTTGTTCCCCCCTGATGATTGATGTACTCTACAGTCGTCATGTTGTCCGACTGAAATCTGATGAATTTGGCCTCCGCTAGTTGAGGCCATGCCTGGAGCGCATTGAATATCGCTCTCAATTCCAAAATGTTTATCGGGAGAAGAGATTCTTCCTGAGACCATAGACCCTGAGCCTTCAGGGACTCCCAGTCCGCGCCCCAGCCTAAGAGGCTGGCGTCGGTCGTGACAATGATCCACTCCGGTCTTCGGAAACTCATTCCCTGAGACAGGTGATCCTGAGACAACCACCAGAGGAGTGAGTCTCTGGTTTGCTGGTCCATCTGAATCTGGGGAGACAAATCTGCATAATCCCCATTCCATTGTTTGAGCATGCACAGTTGCACTGGTCTTAAATGAATTCGAGCAAAGGGAACCACGTCCATTGCCGCAACCATTAGTCCTATTACCTCCATGCACTGAGCTATGGAGGGTTGAGGAATGGATTGAAGAACTCGACAAGTGTTCAAAAGTTTTAATTTCCTGACCTCTGTCAGAAAGATTTTCATTTCTACCGAGTCTATTATTGTTCCCAGGAAGGGAACCCTTGTGAACGGGGACAGAGAACTTTTTTCTATGTTCACCTTCCACCCGTGAGACCTTAGAAAGGCTAGAACAATGTCCGTATGAGCCCTTGCTTTGTGAAAGGACGACGCCTGTATTAAAATGTCGTCTAGGTAAGGTGCTACTGCAATGCCCCTTGGCCTTAGCACCGCTAGAAGGGACCCTAGCACCTTTGTGAAAATTCTGGGAGCAGTGGCCAATCCGAAGGCAAGAGCCATGAACTGGTAATGCTTGTCCAGAAAGGCGAACCTCAGGAACTGATGGTGATCTTTGTGGATCGGAATATGCAGGTACGCATCCTTTAAGTCCACGGTAGTCATATATTGACCCTCCTGGATCATTGGTAAAATTGTCCGAATGGTTTCCATTTTGAATGATGGAACTCTGAAGAATTTGTTTAGGATCTTTAAGTCCAGGATTGGCCTGAAAGTTCCTTCCTTTTTGGGAACTACAAACAGGTTTGAGTAAAATCCCAGTCCTTGTTCTGCTGTTGGAACTGGGTGTATCACTCCCATTTTTAAAAGGTCTTCTACGCAATGTAAGAATGCCTGTCTCTTTATCTGGTCTAAAGATAAGCGAGACATGTGGAACCTTCTCCTTGGAGGAAGGTCCTTGAATTCTAAAAGATTCCCCTGGGAGACAATTTCTAGTGCCCAAGGGTCCGGAACATCTCTTGCCAAGGCCTGAGCAAAGAGAGAAAGTCTGCCCCCTACTAGATCCGGTCCCGGATCGGGGGCTACCCCTTCATGCTGTCTTGGTAGCAGCAGCAGGCTTTTTGGCCTGTTTACCCTTGTTCCAGCCTTGCATTGATTTCCATGCTGGTTTGGGCTGGGGTGTGTTACCCTCTTGCCTAGTGGCTGTAGAGGTAGAAGCCGGTCCGTTCCTGAAATTGCGAAAGGAACGAAAATTAGACTTACTTTTAGCTTTGAAAGGTCTATCCTGTGGAAGGGCATGGCCCTTTCCCCCAGTGATATCTGAAATAATTTCTTTCAACTCTGGCCCGAATAGGGTCTTACCCTTGAAAGGAATATTAAGCAATTTTGTTTTGGACGACACATCCGCCGACCACGATTTTAGCCAAAGCGCTCTACGCGCCACTATTGCGAAACCAGAATTTTTCGACGCTAATTTAGCTAACTGAAAAGCGGCATCTGTAATGAAAGAATTAGCCAACTTCAGGGCGTGAATTCTATCCATGACTTCATCATAAGAAGTCTCCTTCTGGAGCGAGTTTTCTAATTCCTCAAACCAAAAAGCAGCTGCAGTGGTTACAGGAATAATGCAAGAAATTGGTTGAAGAAGAAAACCTTGTTGAACAAAAATTTTCTTAAGTAAACCTTCTAATTTTTTATCCATAGGATCTTTGAAAGCGCAACTGTCTTCTATTGGTATAGTTGTGCGCTTAGCTAGCGTTGAAACTGCCCCCTCTACCTTAGGGACCGTCTGCCACGCGTCCCTTCTGGGGTCAACAATGGGGAACATTTTCTTAAATATAGGAGGGGAACAAAAGGTACACCTGGCTTCTCCCACTCCTTATTCACTATATCCGCCACCCTCTTAGGTATCGGAAATGCATCAGTTTGTACTGGGACCTCTAAGAATTTATCCATTTTACACAATTTTTCTGGGACCACCAAGGGGTCACAATCATCAAGAGTAGCTAGGACCTCCTTAAGTAGAGTGCGGAGGTGTTCTTGCTTAAATTTAAAAGCTATGGTATCAGGCTCTGCCTGCTGAGAAACTTTTCCTGTGTCAGAAATTTCTCCCTCAGACAGGCCCTCCCTCACCGCCAAGTCAGATTGATGTGAGGGCACTACAGATAAATTATCCTCTGCATCTGCTTGCTCATTTTCTGTATTTAAAACTGAGCAATCACGCTTCCTAGGAAAAGCTGGCAGTTTGGATAAAAATGCTGCGAGAGAATTATCCATTACTGCTGCTAACTGTTGCATAGTAATAGCAAATGGCGCACTAGATGTACTGGGCATCGCTTGCGCGGGCATAGCTGGTGTTGACACAGAAGGAGAGGATAGTGAGCTATCCTCACTACCTTCAACTAAAGAATCGTCTTGGGCTATATCTTTAAGCGTGATTGTACGGTCCTTAAGTTGTTTGGACGCTAAGGCACACTTCACACATAAATTTAATGGGGGAACCACCTTGGCCTTTGAACATACAGAACATAGGTTATCTGAAGGGTCAGACATGTTTGACAGACTTAAACAGATCTTCAATGCAATCAAAATTATTTTTGACAAAAACGTTACTGTGTCTTGAAATAATAAAAGTGCACACTTTATTACTAAAACATCAAAAAACCATCAAATAAACATCCGATTTTAATGAAATTTTCACCACAGTGTCTTAATGCTTTGAAAGGATTGCACACAAATTTTCAGACCAATTAACCCCTTAATGCCCAAACCAGAGCTATAACAGCAATTAACCAGTTAAAAACACTACAGTACTATGCCACAGCTTCCACTGTGGCCTTTACCTTCCTTAGGGATTATTTTAGTAGGAAATAAGCCTCTCTGGAGTCTTTTCTGATGCCTCTGGACTCCCCACGTGAAGCTGCATGAACTGCCTAAGCAAAACAACTGCGTGAAAATGAGGCCTCCTCCCTCTTCATTCCAGAGTGGAGGGGCCTTTCTGACTAGAATAGGTGTCCAAATAAGTGCCAGGCGCAAATTAAACCCCAAAAGTGTTTTAAAGTCTGAAAAAACACCTTATTTATAGTGAAAACATGCTAAAAAGCAATCGATTTAGCCCACAATAGTGTCAACCAGCATAGAGCCCTTAATATAAGCCATAATTTTATACAGAGTCTAAGAAAAATGGCTTACCTATCCCAGAGGGGATTGCTGACAGTCTTCTAGC
>NC_069504.1:250529161-250556661 GCF_027579735.1 Bombina bombina | reverse complement strand
AGATAACAAGTATTTTGTGAGAGATTTCTATCGTAAATTGAGCTCAAGTGACATTCATACCGTGAGTACATCTCAAGCATCTGGGGGCTCATATTACAAGTTTAAGATTCTGGAACGTGGATTAAGATAGGAACCTTCATTTTTTGGGAGGGTTGAGGATTGTTGCAGTAGAAGGTTGTTATGGTGTTCCTTGGGTGTGGAGTCCCATGGGTGGGTGGACATAGAGTTGTGGGTTTTCATGGGGGTAAATTTCCTTGTTCCTGAGGGTTGGAAATAAAGGAATGGGATAACCACAAAATGGTAATTTGGTATGTGGATTAATTGATATAGGTTAACTATAGTAGTGCAATTGATTATTGTAGGGCAAATGTATGCAAGTGGGATAATTATGTTCAGGGATAATCAGGGAATGGGTCAGTTAGGGTTGGGTTTTATGGATAGGGGTATTATAAGTAGTGTATTATGGGTGGAGTTTGGGAATAGCAGAGTTTAGCTGTATGTAGCCCATAGGGTGTTTATTTTGATGGGCATTACAGAGGGAGGGCTCTGGAAGTGGCAATTTTGTTTATTTTGCTGCTGATCAGTACAATGAGTCTGGGTGCTACAACATGACTGGTAGGTGAGGGTGCTTTGGCAACTGGGGATTAATGATATGATGGAGAGTTGAAAGTGAGGAGCTAGTAATGCAACTCTGCAGTAAGTATGATGTAGATAATGTCTGGCTGTCAGAGAATGCTTAAAGTTTTGTAATATGTTGTTGTATTCTCTGGCAGCCAAGGGGTTAATTGATGGGCTGAGAAATATTGGTGTAGGGGAGATCCTGCTGAAAGGATTTATATATGCCTTTAAATGGACAGCACACTGTAAAATTGTTTTTCCATTAATGTATTTAAATGACTTGTTATACCAGCTGCAGAGTATAAAATATTTGAGAATTTGCATTTTCAGGTTTATTTGTGTTTATGAAGTAGATGGTTTTGTGCTTTGAAACCACAACCTATTACAATGGGTTGAACTTAAAAGACCAGTAAACACAGTAGATTTGCATAATCAGCAAATGCAAGATAACAAGACAATGCAATTGCATTTACTCTGAATTTCAAATGAGTAGTAGATTTTTTACTAACAAATTTCAAAGTTATGTTTATTTCAACTCCCCCTGTACCATGTGATAGCAATCAGCCAATCACAAATGCATATACATATAGTCTGTGAATTCTTGCACATGCTCAGTAGGAGCTGGTGACTCAAAAAGTATAAATATAGAAAGACTGTGCACATTTTTGATGGAAGTTAATTGGAAAGTTGTTTAAAATTACATGCTGTATATGAATCATGAACATTTAATTTGACCTGAGTGTCCCTTTAAGGGTAATATCAGATCTCATTATGTTATAACTTTGTGTACACAGACTTACTTCTTTATCTTATATTTGTCTAGAAAACCAAAGCTTAAAGGGACAGTCTACACCAGAATTTTTATTGTTTTAAAAGATAGATAATCCCTTTATTACCCATTTCCCAGTTTTGCATAACCAACACAGTTATAATAATATACTTTTACCTCTTTGATTATCTTGTATCTAAGCCTCTGCAAACTGCCCCTTTTTTCAGTTCTTTTGACAGACTTGCAGTGTAGCCAATCAGTGCCTGCTCCCAGATTACTTCACGTGCACGAGCACAGTGTTATCTATATGAAATATGTGAACTAACACCCTCTAGTGGTGAAAAACTGTTAAAATGCAATCTGAAAGAGGTGGGCTTCAAGCCCTAGGAAATTAGCATATGAACCTCCTAGGTTAATCTTTCAACTAAGAATACCAAAAGAACAAAGCAAAATTGGTGATAAAAGTACATTCGAAAATTGTTTAAAATTACATGCTCTATCTGAATCATGAAAGTTTATTTTGGCCTAGACTGTCCCTTTAATACATAGAGAGAACAATGGAAAATTATCATTTTATTATTTAACTGACCTGCATCCCACTGAGAGTGTAACTTCTTTGGCTGGCTGTATTTACTTAGGCTTGTATTTTATAAATAAATAAAAATAATAAATAAATAAATAGGAGTAAAGGAGCTACCTGTAACCAATTTGATACACTCGAGGAAGTTAAAAGGATCATTGGGAATAATTTAAAGGGGAGAACATTTTTGGGTGAACTGTCCCTTTAAGATGATGTATTTATTTCATATGGGACATGTGTGGGTGAATGAATTAAGCAGTTCATTCCATGAGAGCATCTGAGGTGCTCTCATTATGCTCAGCATCTCTAGGCAGAATGCATTTCACCTCTGCATAGCTGGCTGATTTGGCTTATCTTTTACTTACTCACTGAACTGAAAATAATGTACAACAAACTAGAAGCAAATAAAGCATAACCGCTCTATGAATATTGTGGTTTGGTTTCTACTTCAAATGCAAAGATTTCCAAATGATAAACCACCCATTCCGCTGCAGATGCTGAGCACATTGCTTTTTGTGGCAAGCAGCTTGCACAGCGCAGGATCTTTGAGGTTAAGCATCTTTTCTTTTTGCATTCTTTGGGGACTGCCCCTCAGAGCTGCTAGCTTGGAAGACTAAGCCAAGTATAATTAATCCAAGCCTTTATGTGCATATTCACTTCAGGATAAATGAGAGAATATATTGAACTATGTTTTCCAGCTCTACCTCTTTTGCTTTGGAACTTAGTAGGTAATGTACAAAATAACTATTTCATGGTGAGGATATTCTTTTCTATTTAAAGGGACATAAAACTCAAAATTGAAATGTATATGAATACATTTAATGTTTCTGGTAAAAGTGACTGTAACGTTATTCATATAGAACACGTTTGGTACAGCGCAGTCATAATATTAGACTATATATAATATATATTTTTATATATATATATATATATATATATATATATATATATATATATATATATATGTCTACAATGGGATATTAATATTCCGTACATGTACACAAAATCTTCTTTCTGACAAGAAAAGAAAATACCAAAACTTGAAAAAAAACCCACATGTATTTAAATAGAGAAAATACTTTAAATACATATTAGTGCCTGAGTCTTTCGCTCACTTGCAATCTTTTACTTTAAACTTGTAATACGCGTGCTACTCCGGCCGCAGTAATTTGTTACAAAATACATTTGCACGCCACTTGTAATCTAGCTCATAATATTTTATTAAATATGTGTGTGTTTTACATGTTTTATAAATGATTCAGGTTTGATAATACTAGTTGTAAAGGCATTTTGACCCTTTATATCTAGTAGAAGCTGAAAAGTTGATTCTATGAGCAACAGCATACAGCAAGCTGAACATCTTTAATGTGCTACAATTGAGCTAGTGCATCAGAAAAATCCAACAGCTTTGTAAACTGTCCCAGTTAACTTTTTTGGAGTCCATTATAATGGCTATTGGCTAGCCTCAAATGATTAACGCCACCAGTTTGAAATCAACCTAAATGTTTTATTGTAATATCAAGAGCTTTTTTTTTTGTAATGTAAAGGGAAAGGAAAGCCAACATTTTTCTTTACTGTATCAGATAAAGCTGGCAATTTCAAACAACATTTTACTTCTATTATTACATTTTCTTCATTCTCTTGGTATCTTTTGTTGAAAAGTAGGGACATAAGCTAAGGAGTGTGCACGTGCCAGGAGCACTTTATGGTAGCAGTTTTGCAAGAATGTTATCCAATTGCAAGAGCACTAGATGGCAGAACTAATACCTGCCATGTAGTCCCCCAGACACCTACCTTGGTATTATTCTTCAACAAAGAAAACCATAAGAACAAAGGAAATTTGAAAATAGAAGTAATTTTGGAAACTTTTGGGGTTTCATATCCTTTTAAATGTCCCATTAGGTCAATGTTGTAGATATATTTTTATTGATACAAATTATAAATTGCTCTCTTACAGTTGTATCATACTCGTCAGTTTAAGTCGGAGAATTCTAGATATTTTGCTTCATTTTCTATTTGAGTACATACTGACTTGAAAGCAATTCATGAATAATATAATTATAATTACAGTATTATTACATTTTCTCTGGCCTAATTTTTTACTTTTTATTTTATTTCTTTGTATGTGGTGTACAACATAAATGTAGCATATGACCACAATTTGTGAATTTTTTAAATATTCAACAAAATTGGACACCATCATTTTATTAATTTATTTAGGTGCTGGACGCCATTTATATATTCTAGTTTCAGTTTGCTTTTTTACTTAACTGTCATGATTTGTATTATTTGATTTTGTGTAGAATAACATTCATTTAAGTTATTTTAAATGTTTATTTTCTTAGGAAAAACTTGTGACTATAACTCACATTGAATCCAGGAAATCTAAAAGGTCCAGCTCGGAGGTAGACGTTTATGTGGAATTTGAATGCACAAAGAAAAAATACCAGGAGCTCACTCATCTTCTAAAACTTCAAAGTAACATAATATGTCTGAATCCAGCCGAGAGAATATGGAGGGATGATGAAGGCAAGGCTGTTATTGCATGTAAATGTATTAAATGTAATAAAAGAGTGAAGGTTAAAGGGACATATATGCATTTAAATTTTGAGTAGAAACATTTTGCAATATACATATATTAGCAAAACTGCTTCTACTAAAAGTTATGTCTGTTTCAGTGATAGATTTTTCTGTGCACAGAGCATATGTACATACTGTATGCCCTGTGCAACCACATTCAAGCACAATGCCTGCTCAGAGAGCGTATATTGAGCTAGCAATGACTCAAGTTGGGTGTCAGCTGCCAAATGCACACCTCCCACAAGCAATCTAAGCAAGTGTTGTGTTTGAAAGTAGGTACACATGGGCTATTTACATATACAACATGCACAATTAAAGCAATCATTAAAATAGTCATAGCTTTTACTAGAAACATTTCCTTTTGATATAGGTGTATAGAAAAAATGCTTCTTTTCAAAACAGAAATGTGTTTATGTGCATTTTATTTTCGAGTTTTATGTCCTTTAAAATCAAATAGGAATTGATCATTTAGCTAAAGCCTTTTACAGCAAAAGTTTAATTGAGGTGGCACACAAATCTACAGTTTCTCCAACATAGGTGTGTCCGGTCCACGGCGTCATCCTTACTTGTGGGATATTCTCTTCCCCAACAGGAAATGGCAAAGAGCCCAGCAAAGCTGGTCACATGATCCCTCCTAGGCTCCGCCTACCCCAGTCATTCTCTTTGCCGTTGTACAGGCAACATCTCCACGGAGATGGCTTAGAGTTTTTTAGTGTTTAACTGTAGTTTTTATTATTCAATCAAGAGTTTGTTATTTTGAAATAGTGCTGGTATGTACTATTTACTCAGAAACAGAAAAGAGATGAAGATTTCTGTTTGTATGAGGAAAATGATTTTAGCAACCGTCACTAAAATCCATGGCTGTTCCACACAGGACTGTTGAGAGCAATTAACTTCAGTTGGGGGAACAGTGAGCAGTCTCTTGCTGCTTGAGGTATGACACATTCTAACAAGACGATGTAATGCTGGAAGCTGTCATTTTCCCTATGGGATCCGGTAAGCCATGTTTATTACGATCGTAAATAAGGGCTTCACAAGGGCTTATTAAGACTGTAGACTTTTTCTGGGCTAAATCGATTCATTATTAACACATATTTAGCCTTGAGGAATCATTTTATCTGGGTATTTTGATATAATAATATCGGCAGGCACTGTTTTAGACACCTTATTCTTTAGGGGCTTTCCCAAAGCATAGGCAGAGCCTCATTTTCGCGCCGGTGTGGCGCACTTGTTTTTGAGAGGCATGGCATGCAGTCGCATGTGAGAGGAGCTCTGATACTTAGAAAAGACTTTCTGAAGGCGTCATTTGGTATCGTATTCCCCTTTGGGCTTGGTTGGGTCTCAGCAAAGCAGATACCAGGGACTGTAAAGGGGTTAAAGTTCAAAACGACTCCGGTTCCGTTATTTTAAGGGTTAAAGCTTCCAAATTTGGTGTGCAATACTTTTAAGGCTTTAAGACACTGTGGTGAAAATTTGGTGAATTTTGAACAATTCCTTCATGTTTTTTCGCAATTGCAGTAATAAAGTGTGTTCAGTTTAAAATTTAAAGTGACAGTAACGGTTTTATTTTAAAACGTTTTTTGTACTTTGTTATCAAGTTTATGCCTGTTTAACATGTCTGAACTACCAGATAGACTGTGTTCTGAATGTGGGGAAGCCAGAATTCCTATTCATTTAAATAAATGTGATTTATGTGACAATGACAATGATGCCCAAGATGATTCCTCAAGTGAGGGGAGTAAGCATGGTACTGCATCATTCCCTCCTTCGTCTACACGAGTCTTGCCCACTCAGGAGGCCCCTAGTACATCTAGCGCGCCAATACTCCTTACTATGCAACAATTAACGGCTGTAATGGATAATTCTGTCAAAAACATTTTAGCCAAAATGAACACTTATCAGCGTAAGCGCGACTGCTCTGTTTTAGATACTGAAGAGCATGACGACGCTGATATTAATGTTTCTGAAGGGCCCCTAACCCAGTCTGATGGGGCCAGGGAGGTTTTGTCTGAGGGAGAAATTACTGATTCAGGGAACATTTCTCAACAAGCTGAACCTGATGTGATTACATTTAAATTTAAGTTGGAACATCTCCGCATTCTGCTTAAGGAGGTATTATCCACTCTGGATGATTGTGACAAGTTGGTCATCCCAGAGAAACTATGTAAAATGGACAAGTTCCTAGAGGTGCCGGGGCTCCCAGAAGCTTTTCCTATACCCAAGCGGGTGGCGGACATTGTTAATAAAGAATGGGAAAGGCCCGGTATTCCTTTCGTCCCTCCCCCCATATTTAAAAAATTGTTTCCTATGGTCGACCCCAGAAAGGACTTATGGCAGACAGTCCCCAAGGTCGAGGGAGCGGTTTCCACTTTAAACAAACGCACCACTATACCCATAGAGGATAGTTGTGCTTTCAAAGATCCTATGGATAAAAAATTAGAAGGTTTGCTTAAAAAGATGTTTGTTCAGCAGGGTTACCTTCTACAACCAATTTCATGCATTGTCCCTGTCGCTACAGCCGCATGTTTCTGGTTCAATGAGCTGATAAAGGCGGTCGATAGTGATTCTCCTCCTTATGAGGAGATTATGGACAGAATCAATGCTCTCAAATTGGCTAATTCTTTCACCCTAGACGCCACTTTGCAATTGGCTAGGTTAGCGGCTAAGAATTCTGGGTTTGCTATTGTGGCGCGCAGAGCGCTTTGGTTGAAATCTTGGTCGGCTGATGCGTCTTCCAAGAACAAGCTACTTAACATTCCTTTCAAGGGGAAAACGCTGTTTGGCCCTGACTTGAAAGAGATTATCTCTGATATCACTGGGGGTAAGGGCCACGCCCTTCCTCAGGATCGGCCTTTCAAGGCGAAAACTAAACCTAATTTTCGTCCCTTTCGTAGAAACGGACCAGCCCAAAGTGCTACGTCCTCTAAGCAAGAGGGTAATACTTCTCAAGCCAAGCCAGCTTGGAGACCAATGCAAGGCTGGAACAAGGGAAAGCAGGCCAAGAAACCTGCCACTGCTACCAAGACAGCATGAAATGTTGGCCCCCGATCCGGGACCGGATCTGGTGGGGGGCAGACTCTCTCTCTTCGCTCAGGCTTGGGCAAGAGATGTTCTGGATCCTTGGGCGCTAGAAATAGTCTCCCAAGGTTATCTTCTGGAATTCAAGGGACTTCCCCCAAGGGGGAGGTTCCACAGGTCTCAGTTGTCTTCAGACCACATAAAAAGACAGGCATTCTTACATTGTGTAGAAGACCTGTTAAAAATGGGAGTGATTCATCCTGTTCCATTAAGAGAACAAGGGATGGGGTTCTACTCCAATCTGTTCATAGTTCCCAAAAAAGAGGGAACGTTCAGACCAATCTTAGATCTCAAGATCTTAAACAAGTTTCTCAAGGTTCCATCGTTCAAGATGGAAACCATTCGAACTATTCTTCCTTCCATCCAGGAAGGTCAATTCATGACCACGGTGGATTTAAAGGATGCGTATCTACATATTCTTATCCACAAGGAACATCATCGGTTCCTAAGGTTCGCATTCCTGGACAAGCATTACCAGTTCGTGGCGCTTCCTTTCGGATTAGCCACTGCTCCAAGGATTTTCACAAAGGTACTAGGGTCCCTTCTAGCTGTGCTAAGACCAAGGGGCATTGCTGTAGTACCTTACTTGGACGACATTCTGATTCAAGCGTCGTCCCTTCCTCAAGCAAAGGCTCACACGGACATTGTCCTGGCCTTTCTCAGATCTCACGGATGGAAAGTGAACGTGGAAAAGAGTTCTCTATCTCCGTCAACAAGGGTTCCCTTCTTGGGAACAATAATAGACTCCTTAGAAATGAGGATTTTTCTGACAGAGGCCAGAAAAACAAAACTTCTAGACTCTTGTCGGATACTTCATTCCGTTCCTCTTCCTTCCATAGCTCAGTGCATGGAAGTGATCGGGTTGATGGTAGCGGCAATGGACATAGTTCCTTTTGCGCGCATTCATCTGAGACCATTACAACTGTGCATGCTCAGTCAGTGGAATGGGGACTATACAGACTTGTCTCCGAAGATACAAGTAAATCAGAGGACCAGAGACTCACTCCGTTGGTGGCTGTCCCTGGACAACCTGTCACAAGGGATGACATTCCGCAGACCAGAGTGGGTCATTGTCACGACCGACGCCAGTCTGATGGGCTGGGGCGCGGTCTGGGGATCCCTGAAAGCTCAGGGTCTTTGGTCTCGGGAAGAATCTCTTCTACCGATAAATATTCTGGAACTGAGAGCGATATTCAATGCTCTCAAGGCTTGGCCTCAGCTAGCGAGGGCCAAGTTCATACGGTTTCAATCAGACAACATGACAACTGTCGCGTACATCAACCATCAGGGGGGAACAAGGAGTTCCCTAGCGATGGAAGAAGTGACCAAAATCATTCTATGGGCGGAGTCTCACTCCTGCCACCTGTCTGCTATCCACATCCCAGGAGTGGAAAATTGGGAAGCGGATTTTCTGAGTCGTCAGACATTGCATCCGGGGGAGTGGGAACTCCATCCGGAAATCTTTGCCCAAGTCACTCAGCTGTGGGGCATTCCAGACATGGATCTGATGGCCTCTCGTCAGAACTTCAAAGTTCCTTGCTACGGGTCCAGATCCAGGGATCCCAAGGCGGCTCTAGTGGATGCACTAGTAGCACCTTGGACCTTCAAACTAGCTTATGTGTTCCCGCCGTTTCCTCTCATCCCCAGGCTGGTAGCCAGGATCAATCAGGAGAGGGCGTCGGTGATCTTGATAGCTCCTGCGTGGCCACGCAGGACTTGGTATGCAGATCTGGTGAATATGTCATCGGCTCCACCTTGGAAGCTACCTTTGAGACGAGACCTTCTTGTTCAGGGTCCGTTCGAACATCCGAATCTGGTTTCACTCCAGCTGACTGCTTGGAGATTGAACGCTTGATCTTATCGAAGCGAGGGTTCTCAGATTCTGTTATCGATACTCTTGTTCAGGCCAGAAAGCCTGTAACTAGAAAGATTTACCACAAAATTTGGAAAAAATATATCTGTTGGTGTGAATCTAAAGGATTCCCTTGGGACAAGGTTAAGATTCCTAAGATTCTATCCTTCCTTCAAGAAGGATTGGAAAAAGGATTATCTGCAAGTTCCCTGAAGGGACAGATTTCTGCCTTGTCTGTGTTACTTCACAAAAAGCTGGCAGCTGTGCCAGATGTTCAAGCCTTTGTTCAGGCTCTGGTTAGAATTAAGCCTGTTTACAAACCTTTGACTCCTCCTTGGAGTCTCAATTTAGTTCTTTCAGTTCTTCAGGGGGTTCCGTTTGAACCCTTACATTCCGTTGATATTAAGTTATTATCTTGGAAAGTTTTGTTTTTAGTTGCAATTTCTTCTGCTAGAAGAGTTTCAGAATTATCTGCTCTGCAGTGTTCTCCTCCTTATCTGGTGTTCCATGCAGATAAGGTGGTTTTACGTACTAAACCTGGTTTTCTTCCAAAAGTTGTTTCTAACAAAAACATTAACCAGGAGATTATCGTACCTTCTCTGTGTCCGAAACCAGTTTCAAAGAAGGAACGTTTGTTGCACAATTTGGATGTTGTTCGCGCTCTAAAATTCTATTTAGATGCTACAAAGGATTTTAGACAAACATCTTCCTTGTTTGTTGTTTATTCCGGTAAAAGGAGAGGTCAAAAAGCAACTTCTACCTCTCTCTCTTTTTGGATTAAAAGCATCATCAGATTGGCTTACGAGACTGCCGGACGGCAGCCTCCCGAAAGAATCACAGCTCATTCCACTAGGGCTGTGGCTTCCACGTGGGCCTTCAAGAACGAGGCTTCTGTTGATCAGATATGTAGGGCAGCGACTTGGTCTTCACTGCACACTTTTACCAAATTTTACAAGTTTGATACTTTTGCTTCTTCTGAGGCTATTTTTGGGAGAAAGGTTTTGCAAGCCGTGGTGCCTTCCATTTAGGTGACCTGATTTGCTCCCTCCCTTCATCCGTGTCCTAAAGCTTTGGTATTGGTTCCCACAAGTAAGGATGACGCCGTGGACCGGACACACCTATGTTGGAGAAAACAGAATTTATGTTTACCTGATAAATTACTTTCGCCAACGGTGTGTCCGGTCCACGGCCCGCCCTGGTTTTTTTAATCAGGTCTGATAATTTATTTTCTTTAACTACAGTCACCACGGTACCATATGGTTTCTCCTATGCAAATATTCCTCCTTAACGTCGGTCGAATGACTGGGGTAGGCGGAGCCTAGGAGGGATCATGTGACCAGCTTTGCTGGGCTCTTTGCCATTTCCTGTTGGGGAAGAGAATATCCCACAAGTAAGGATGACGCCGTGGACCGGACACACCGTTGGAGAAAGTAATTTATCAGGTAAACATAAATTCTGTTTTTCATTACATTTAAATAATCTTGTATGGGGTTTCTGATATGACATAAAAGCCAGAACAGGGCTTGATACCTTGGCTAAGTAGGAAAAGTAGCTGGTAGCATTAAGTCAAGTGTGGTCCTAGACTTCAGAACATTATATTTGAGGGTGCAAAAAGTTGACTGCAGAGGTTACTGATGAAGGACCTCATTTCTTATTACCTGTTCCTACCATTATTATTTTTTAAATCTTTGCTCTTTCTGGATACTATTCAAGCTAGAACCCCTTCTTCCTGATGTTGCACAGAACTTGTTACTCCACTTTTATAAGGGGCATTGTTACCTGATCTCCCTCCTACTCTTATTTCTGTTCATTGTTTGAGCAGGACTACGACTCCTCTCAATCATTGGTTGTGTGATGTCACAGTTTGAGTTTGGCATGTGCGGATACTGCATTAAGCGGGATACTTACTGCATCCTCTGCAAGCAGTTATTCAACTGTTTTAATCTCTTATTGTCTTGCAAATATGGAAACTTGATTTTTTTCTGTATGTGTTATTGTTACAGACTTTTTCTACTGTATTAGGTGGGCTTTTTGTATTGTTTGCATTTGCAACCCTGATCTCAAGTCGAAGTCACTGTGCGCTTTATATACCAGTGAAGTGTGGCAGGATAAAAAGTTGTGCTATACACGCATAAATACATTTTATGTTGGCAACTTTTGCTCTCTATTCCAAACCCTAAGTTTAAGGAGACCATGTTAAAGCTTCTGGTGCAGTGCACTTTTTTTGAGGTTTGTCCTATTATGGTGAAATATTTTACATTGATTCCTTTAATAGCTTTGCAGAAATAGACGTGCTTTTTTTATTTAATTAGATTAATTCAGGAAGCTTTCACCTAGATTACGAGTTTTGCGTTATTAGTCAAATAGCAGCATTGTGGCCCATAACGCATCATTTTCCCTAACGCAGCCATTACAAGTCTTGTCGGTATAGGTGTACCGCAAGCCTTTTAGCCTGTAACGCAACGTCTGTACCGCACTTGTAAAAATTACATTTTTTCATAGGATTCCCATAGCCCCGGTATTACGAGTTTTGCGGTGAGGCTAAAAAGCGAACGTTACAGCCTAAAACCACAAGATCTGTACAGCCATCTAAAGTCAGTAGTTATGAGTTTTACGCTACAAAGCTGTAACATAAAACTCATAACTAATGTATTAAAAAGTACACTAACACCCATAAGCTACCTATTAACCCCTAAACCGAGGCCCTCCGGCATCGCAAATACTAGAATAAATGTATTAACCCCTAATCTGCCGCTCCCGACATCGCCACCACTAAGAAAATGTATTAACCCCTATTCCGCCACTCCCCGACATCGTCACCACTATAATAAAGTTATTAACCCCTAAACCGCCACCCTCCCACATCGCAAAACACTATTTAAATGTTATTAACCCCTAATCTGCCATCTGTCCACATCGCCCCCACTATACTAAAGTTATTAAGCCCTACACCGCCACCACTATAATAAACCTATTAACCCCCCACAATGAAATATAATAAATTTAATTATTAACCCCTAAACCGAAAGCCCCCACATCGCAATAAACTAATTTAAATTAGTAACCCCTAAACCTAACCCTAACGTAACCCTAACACCCCCTAACTTTAACATAATTAAAATAGAGCTAAATTAAATTTACAATTATTAACTAAATAAACCTATTAACCCCTAAACTGCCAACGCCCCACATCACAACAACCTAAATTAAACTATATTAACCCCTAAACCTAACGTAACCCTAACCCTAAACCTAACCCTAACACACCCTAACTTTAACATAATGAAATTAGATCTAAATTAAATTTACAATTATTAACTAAATAATTCCTATTTAAAACTAAATACTTACCTGTAAAATAAACCCTAAGGTAGCTACAATATAATATATAGTTACATTGTAGCTAGCTTAGGTTTTATTTTTATTTCACAGGTAAGTTTTTATTTATTTTAACTAGGTAGACTAGTTATTCAAAGGGCCTTTTGTAGGGCATTGCCCTAAGTTAAACAGCTCTTTTGCTAAAATTATTTGAACAGCCAATAGGATTTAAGCAGCTCTCATTCTATTGGCTGATTCATCATCCAATAGAATTAGAGCTGCTTAAATCCTATTGACTGATTTGAACAGAGGCTGCGTGGATGAAGACTTCTCGCCGCTTGGATCAGGACTTCGCCACCGGGATGAAGATTGAAGAGGCTGTCTGGATGAAGACTTCTCGCCGCCTGGATCAGGACTTCAATTCCGGGATGAAGATCATTCAAGTGGGACTTCAAAAACTGTAAGTTGATCGTTGTGGGTTAGTGTTAGGCTTTTTTAAGGGTTTATTGGGTGGGTTTTATTTTTTAGTTTAGGGTCTGGGCAGTGAAAGAGCTAAATGCCCTTTTAAGGGCAATGCCCATACAAATGCCTTTTTCAGGGCAATGGGTAGCTTAGGTTTTTTAGATAGTTTTTATTTTGGAGGGGTGGGGGTTTGCAATGTTAGTGGGTATTTATATTTTTATTTCATAAACAGAGCTAATTTCTTTAGGGCAATGCCCTACAAAAGGCCCTTTTAAGTGCCATTGGTAGTTTATTCTAGATTAGGTTTTTAATTTTAGGGTGTTAGAATAGGATTTTTTTTTTTATTTTTGATAATTTGTTTGTTATTTTTTGTAATGTATATTTTTAGGGGGTGTTTTTTTTTAGCAAAAGAGCTGTTTAACTCAGGGCAATACCCTTCAAAAGTCCCTTTTAAGGGCCCCTAAAAAGGCCCTTTTAAGGGCCCTTGGTAGTTTGAGGGGTGAGAGTTTGTATAGTGTTAGGGGGTGCTTGTATTTTTTTTTGGAGCAAAAGAGCTGTTTAACTCAGGGCAATGCCCTACAAAATTCCCTTTTAAGCCCCCCCCCCCCCCAAAAAAAAAAGACCCTTTTAAGGGTCCTTGGTAGTTTATTCTAGATGAGGATTTTTTATTTTGGGGTGTTTTTTTTTTTTAAAAAAAGGGTATTAGAATAGGAATAATCTTTATTTTTTTGGATAATTTAGTTTTTGTTTTTTTTGTAATGGTAGTTTCATTTAGTTTTTGTAATGTTAGGTTTTAGTGTAAGGCAGGTTAGGTTTTATTTCACAGGTAAGTTTGTATTTATTTTAGCTAGGTAGTTAGTAAATAGTTTATAACTATTTACTAACTAGTCTACCTAGTTAAAATAAATACAACCTTACCTGTGAAATAAAAATAAAACCTAAGATAGCTACAATGTAACTATTAGTTATATTGTAGCTAGCTTAGGTTTTATTTCACAGGTAAGTATTTAGTTTTAAATAGGAATTATTTAGTTAATAATTGTAAATTTAATTTAGATCTAATTTAATTATGTTAAAGTAGGGGGTGTTAGGGTTAGTATTAGGGTTAGAGTTACGTTAGGTTCAGGGTTAGGTTTAGGGGCTAATATAGTTTAATTTAGGTTGTTGCGATGTGGGGGGCTGGCGGTTTAGGGGTTAATAGGTTTATTTAATTAATAATTGTAAGTTTAATTTAGCTCTATTTTATTATGTTAAAGTTAGGGGGTGTTAGGGTTAGGTTAGGGTTACGTTAGGGTTTAATAGTTTAATTTAGGTTGTTGCGATGTGGGGGGCTGGCGGTTTAGGGGTTAATAGGTTTATTTAGTGGTAGTGATGTGGGAGGCCAGAGGTTTAGGGGTTAATAGCTTTATTTAGTTGTGGCGATGTCGGGGAGCGGCGGAATAGGGGTTAATAGATTTATTATAGTGTGGGCGATGTTGGGGTGTGGCGGAATAGGGTTTAATAACTTTGGTATAGTGGCGGCGATATCGGGAGCAGCAGATTAGGGGTTAATACCTTTATTTAGGTGGCGGCGATATCGGGAGCGGCAGATTAGGGGTGTTTAGACTCGGGATTAGGGGTGTTTAGACTCGGATTTAAGTTAGGGTGTTAGGTTTAAACAGTATTTTCTTTCTCCCCATAGACATCAATGGGGCTGCGTTATGGAGCTTTTGTTTCCGCGATTGCAGGTATTAGATTTTTTTTTTTCCGGCTCTCCCCATTGATGTCTATGGGTAAAGCGTGCACGAGCATGTCAAAACACCTCTTGTTTTTGGTGCGGTATGAACTCAAAATCTCCATATCGCCCGTGCAAGCCGGGTTTTTTTAAACTTGTAATGGCATCGCTATAGGGGGTTATATAATACAAATTTTGTTACGTTCTTTACTTTCCCTATAGCGGTCAAAACTCGTAATCTAGGTGTTTGAGAGTTATAGATGATTTACCTACTACTTTACTATTTGGCTTAAACATACCCCTGTTGTTCCTGATGAGTTCCCAGTATTTAAAACATTAACTTCACAATCAACAATTTCCCTTTGCAACTTTACAGCTTGTGGTCTCCAAGCCCCCTAGAGTGTTTACTAAGATTTTGGTGCTGTTTGTGGAAATACTCAGGCAGAAAGGGAGTTTATATCTTTACTATCTAGATAACATCCGTAGAGCTCTCACAGGGAACTCTTACTGCAGTTCTGATCTATAGTTCTGAAAAAAGAGCCTTTGATACTTATATGAGGATAAAACCTAATTTTCGGCTAGATTACGAGTTTTTGTCGGTAAAGGTGTGCGGTGCTAACGCACAGTTTTTCCTTACCGCTCACGTACAGTAACGCTGGTATTACAGGTCTTTAGAAACCCGGCGTTAGCCGCAAAAAGGTGAGCGTAGAGCAGAATTTAGCTCCACATCTCACCTCGATACCAGCGCTGCTTACGGTAGCTGTAAATTGGCAAAACGTGCTCGTGCACGATTTCCCCATAGGGATCAATGGGGCAGATTTGGCTGACAAAAACCTAACACCTGCAAAAAAGCAGCGTTCAGCTCCTAACGCAGCCCCATTGATTCCTATGGGGAATTCTGTCAGCCAATCGGAATTAAGGTAGAAAAAATCCTATTGGCTGATCCAATCAGCCAATAGGGATTGAGCCCGCATTCTATTGGCTGTTCCAATCAGCCAATATTATGCGAGCTCAATCCTATTGGCTGTTCTAATCAGCCAATAGGATTGTACTTCAATCCTATTGGCCGATTGGATCAGCCAATAGGATTTTTTCTACCTTAATTCCGATTGGCTTATAGAATTCTATCAGCCAATCGGAATTGAAGGGACGCCATCTTGGATGACGTCATTTAAAGGACCTGTCATTGTTCCAGTCACCGTCGATTGAAGAGGATGCTCCGCGTCGGATGTCTTGAAGATGGACCCGCTCCACTCCGGATGGATGAAGATAGAAGATGCCGCCTGGATGAAGACTTCTGCCCGTCTGGAGGACCACTTCTGCCCGGTTGGGTGAAGACTTCTCAAGGTAGGATGATCTTCAAGGGGGTAGTGTTAGGTTTTATTAAGGGGGGATTGGGTGGGTTTTAGAGTAGGGTTGGGTGTGTGGGTGGTGGGTTGTAATGTTGGGGAGGTATTGTATTTTTTTTTACAGGTAAAAGAGCTGATTATTTTGGGACAATGCCCTGCAAAAAGCCCTTTTAAGGGCAATTTGTTATTTAGTGTAGGGTAGGGCTTTTTATTATTTTGGGGGGCTTTTTAATTTTATAGGGGGATTAGATTAGGTGTAATTAGTTTAAAAATCTTGTAATTATTTTATTATTTTCTGTAATTTAGTGGGTTTTTTTTCCGTAATTTAGTTTATTTAATTTAATTGTAATTAATTGTAGTTAATGTAGTTAATTTATTTAATAATAGTGTAGTGTTAGGTGTAATTGTAACTTAGGTTAGGTTTTATTTTACAGGTATATTTGTATTTATTTTAACTAGGAAGCTATTAAATAGTTAATAACTAATTAATAACTATTGCACCTAGTTAAAATAAATAATAATATATCCTCACAAAAATTATACAAAAAAATTTAAAAATAGAGAGAGTAGAAAATATTGCTGTATATTTAATATTCGGTGCTACCCTTGAATAATAAATTTAAACGACAGAAAATATAGGCATATATTGGGGCATTTGTAAATGTCCCAAAAAAAGCAAGGGATAAAAAAGCACACGAAAAGTTATTTTGAAATAATCCAATTTCTTTATTTAAATGTCCCACTTCACATTCAGTGTTTGATCAGTCCCTCCGGGCTGCAGTAGTTAGAGGAACCTCTTACAATTTAAAATACAAAATCAAAACAAAAGCAATACATAAAGCTATCTGAAAATCTCAAACCCTATGCATACGTATGCAGACTAGAACAATGCAAGACTATAGGATAACATATATGAAAATCATGCACAAAATGTCTAAATACAAGACACTACTAAATTATCCTAAATGTCAGACATATATTTGTAGCATACTATATACAAAATGAACAAGAAACTTATCAGTCCATTTTCCACTGTTTAGTGTAAGTATGAAAGCCATATACTGATAATACATAGCATGTGTCGGTAGATAATCGACCGCAACAGAATCTGCTGCACACTAGGTCAAAAAACCGATCCACAATTTGTATAATGTTAAGACAGTACTTATCTTCCAAAGTAAAGTTGCGATGGTGCTTTTTCCTTGCTGATCCGTAATTCCTCGGCGTGTGACGTAATCCCCAATGGGGGTGGTTAGCTCGTCACTGCAGCTCCGATTGGTTCCTAGTACCTGAAACTGTATCCATTGGTCCAGGAAAGAACCAAGAGAGAGTAGACCAACCGCAACTCTGTATCTCCTTGTCAGGACACCCACGATCGATATCAGGCTAGCAACGTTTGTGTCTCTGGAATAGAGGATGTCGTCTCTGTGCTCTTGTACCCGATCCTTTACCATCCTTTTAGTTTTTCCAACGTAAAAGACCGGGCACGAACATCGTAAGAGGTAGACCACCCCCTCAGACTTACAATTGAAAAAGAATCTTATGTCAAAGACTCTATTTTCTTGCACTGAGAATTGTTTAGTGCTATCCATGTGGGCACAGTATACACAGTGCCCACATGGATAGCTACCTTTTATTCCCTTATCTTTTCGTAACCAGTCAGCATCAGAGGGTCCTCTGACAAACTGACTTTTTACCAGCTTATCTCGTAGGCTCTGTGCCTTTCTGGCTGCCATCTGAGGTATATCTCCTATAGCTTGTCTCACTTTCTCATCCAAGGTGAGAATGTGCCAATTTCTTTTCATAGCTAATCTGATATTGTTCCATTGATCATTATACATAGAGATAAATCTAATCTGATTCCCCTTAGTTTTTATCCTTTCTCCATACAGTAGATCATCCCTCGACATTTTTCGAGCCTTCCAAAGGGATTTCTTTAGACATTTATTTGAATATCCCCTTTGAAGGAATCTCTCCTTCATTTGCTGTGCATGGATGTCAAATTTTGAAAGTGAGGAGCAATTCCTTCTTAAGCGAAGGAACTGCCCATATGGTATTCCTCTTTTTAAATGATTAGGGTGACTACTGTTAGCATGAAGAATACTGTTAGTGGCGTTTTTCTTTCGATAATTCTCAGTCACTATTTTCAAACCTTCTTTTTTCAGGGTTATGTCTAGGAAATTCAGTTCCCTTTCACTTGTTTCTGATGTGAGGAAGATGTTCCTGTCATTGTGGTTTAGGGTGGAAACAAATATATTAAATTCCTCTACTGTTCCGTCCCACAAGACTAGAACATCGTCCACATATCTTACCCACATCAGCACTTTTTCATCAAAAGTGTCGACATGTTGTTCAAAAATATCAGATTCCCATGACCCCAGATGGAGACATGCATATTTTCCCCCAATACCACACCATCCAGTTTTTTTAACAAATCTGTTGTATCCTTAACGTATGATGGTAAAGTTAGAAGGAAGGGGCGCAGATGTTTATCTACATACTCCCCAATTTTTTCTGTTATACTGCCGATCCCCGAAACGATGGGTCTCCCTGGGGGACATTGCATATTTTTATGCAATTTCGGCAGTATATAGAAAACTGGCATAACAGGAAATTTAGGATACATAAATTTGAACTCATTTTGACTAATTATTCCCTTACTTCTAGCATCATTAAGTATCCTAAACAAGGAATTCTGAGTATGTGTAAGTGGGTTACTACTTAGCTTTTCATATTGGTTCTTGTCATGAAGTTGGCGCTTGACTTCATTAACATATAAATGCTCATCAAGAATTACCAAATTCCCCCCCTTATCGGCGGGCTTCATCACCAGACCTCTAGCCAACATCAGTTCTTTTAAAGCCTTCCTCTCTCTAGGCTCCAAGTTATCACTCTCCTGTCGTGGAGTTAGATTTTCAATCTCTTTCTCCATTTTTTTGACAAACAGGTTGACCGCTGGGACCAAAGATAGAGAAGGCATGTATTCTGACTTGGGTTTGAATGCATATTTTTGGTCTGTTAAACTTGTACTAGATGGATTTTCTATTGTGAGTTCTAGCTCATTTTCTGCCAGGAGTGATTCTAAGTCACTAAGGGCTATTTGGTCTCTTAGGTCTAAATTACTAGTATTATCTAATTTTGATCTCATAATTACTGATAGCACTATTTTTCTTGCAAAAAGATGGAGGTCTTTTATAACCTCAAACCTATCTAATTTTGCAGTAGGACAAAAGGACAGGCCTTTTTTAAGGAGTTCAACATGGGCCAGGTTCAGGGGGAATGAGGAGAGGTTCACTCCTGGCAGAAAATGAGCTAGAACTCACAATAGAAAATCCATCTAGTACAAGTTTAACAGACCAAAAATATGCATTCAAACCCAAGTCAGAACACATGCCTTCTCTATCTTTGGTCCCAGCGGTCAACCTGTTTGTCAAAAAAATGGAGAAAGAGATTGAAAATCTAACTCCACGACAGGAGAGTGATAACTTGGAGCCTAGAGAGAGGAAGGCTTTAAAAGAACTGATGTTGGCTAGAGGTCTGGTGATGAAGCCCGCCGATAAGGGGAGGAATTTGGTAATTCTTGATGAGCATTTATATGTTAATGAAGTCAAGCGCCAACTTCATGACAAGAACCAATATGAAAAGCTAAGTAGTAACCCACTTACACATACTCAGAATTCCTTGTTTAGGATACTTAATGATGCTAGAAGTAAGGGAATAATTAGTCAAAATGAGTTCAAATTTATGTATCCTAAATTTCCTGTTATGCCAGTTTTCTATATACTGCCGAAATTGCATAAAAATATGCAATGTCCCCCAGGGAGACCCATCGTTTCGGGGATCGGCAGTATAACAGAAAAAATTGGGGAGTATGTAGATAAACATCTGCGCCCCTTCCTTCTAACTTTACCATCATACGTTAAGGATACAACAGATTTGTTAAAAAAACTGGATGGTGTGGTATTGGGGGAAAAAAACATTCTAGCTTCTTTAGATGTGGAGAGCCTCTACTCTTCCATTCCCCACAATGTGGGCTTACTAGCAATCAAAAGATTCCTTGAAACAAGGGGTCCAGCATATATGGAACACACAGAATTTATGATGGTGCTTCTGGAGTTCATTTTAAAAAATAATGTTTTTTCTTTTGATGGGCAGGTGTTCCGCCAGATACGCGGAACTGCAATGGGGGCAGTATGTGCCCCCACTTATGCATGTCTCCATCTGGGGTCATGGGAATCTGATATTTTTGAACAACATGTCGACACTTTTGATGAAAAAGTGCTGATGTGGGTAAGATATGTGGACGATGTTCTAGTCTTGTGGGACGGAACAGTAGAGGAATTTAATATATTTGTTTCCACCCTAAACCACAATGACAGGAACATCTTCCTCACATCAGAAACAAGTGAAAGGGAACTGAATTTCCTAGACATAACCCTGAAAAAAGAAGGTTTGAAAATAGTGACTGAGAATTATCGAAAGAAAAACGCCACTAACAGTATTCTTCATGCTAACAGTAGTCACCCTAATCATTTAAAAAGAGGAATACCATATGGGCAGTTCCTTCGCTTAAGAAGGAATTGCTCCTCACTTTCAAAATTTGACATCCATGCACAGCAAATGAAGGAGAGATTCCTTCAAAGGGGATATTCAAATAAATGTCTAAAGAAATCCCTTTGGAAGGCTCGAAAAATGTCGAGGGATGATCTACTGTATGGAGAAAGGATAAAAACTAAGGGGAATCAGATTAGATTTATCTCTATGTATAATGATCAATGGAACAATATCAGATTAGCTATGAAAAGAAATTGGCACATTCTCACCTTGGATGAGAAAGTGAGACAAGCTATAGGAGATATACCTCAGATGGCAGCCAGAAAGGCACAGAGCCTACGAGATAAGCTGGTAAAAAGTCAGTTTGTCAGAGGACCCTCTGATGCTGACTGGTTACGAAAAGATAAGGGAATAAAAGGTAGCTATCCATGTGGGCACTGTGTATACTGTGCCCACATGGATAGCACTAAACAATTCTCAGTGCAAGAAAATAGAGTCTTTGACATAAGATTCTTTTTCAATTGTAAGTCTGAGGGGGTGGTCTACCTCTTACGATGTTCGTGCCCGGTCTTTTACGTTGGAAAAACTAAAAGGATGGTAAAGGATCGGGTACAAGAGCACAGAGACGACATCCTCTATTCCAGAGACACAAACGTTGCTAGACATTTCTGTGATATGCACAATAGCAACGTAAATTCATTCAAATTCATAATTATTGACAAAGGGATCACTAATGGACGAGGTGGTAACAACGATAAAGTCCTTTTACAGAAAGAGACCAAATGGATCTATAGGCTGGGGACAAGATTACCAGTAGGTCTGAATGACAAATTGGAATATATAAGCTTTCTATAAGAGAGCAAAACAAATCTGACAGGATGTTTGCCATTTATTTTGGAGTAATCTCTATGTGCAAATAGAGCTATGATGTTACCTAGGAATGAGGGTAATAGTTTAAAATGTTTGCTCAATAATGAAGATTTTTCATTCTTTGCACAATTTGAAGGTAGAATTTAAAACAAATGCTGCAATTTATTTGTATGTAAATATCCCTTTAAGGGCCCCTGGATATTCACAGGACACAGCTCTCCAAATAAAATGTGGGCGAGACTGTGTATGAGAATCACCTGTGAGTAATCAGGTATGCTCTATAAAGAGGATGTCCGGTATGGATTCAGTATGCCCTGATGAACCCCTGGGACACATGCTCTGGAGGGGGGTGAAACGTGCGTTGGCACTATGTGTATTACACCTTGGATAAGCTAAATACTGTCTGAGGTTTGTTTGTGGTGACACATTAAAGCGGAAGTCTTAATCCAGCATTAAATAAGCCTATACTGCTTGAAAATATCCTAATGAACAGAACAAGCCTGGGAGCTGTGCATATGCGCTGAAACGATAGCGCTTGGATGCTGTATCTGTGAACTGACTTTAGGAATCGACTCTTGGAGCCTGAGGACAGCTTATAAAAAGCAGGTGCTTTATTTCCCAAGTACTTTCACTTGTCAATATGAGAGCCTGATATCGATCGTGGGTGTCCTGACAAGGAGATACAGAGTTGCGGTTGGTCTACTCTCTCTTGGTTCTTTCCTGGACCAATGGATACAGTTTCAGGTACTAGGAACCAATCGGAGCTGCAGTGACGAGCTAACCACCCCCATTGGGGATTACGTCACACGCCGAGGAATTACGGATCAGCAAGGAAAAAGCACCATCGCAACTTTACTTTGGAAGATAAGTACTGTCTTAACATTATACAAATTGTGGATCGGTTTTTTGACCTAGTGTGCAGCAGATTCTGTTGCGGTCGATTATCTACCGACACATGCTATGTATTATCAGTATATGGCTTTCATACTTACACTAAACAGTGGAAAATGGACTGATAAGTTTCTTGTTCATTTTGTATATAGTATGCTACAAATATATGTCTGACATTTAGGATAATTTAGTAGTGTCTTGTATTTAGACATTTTGTGCATGATTTTCATATATGTTATCCTATAGTCTTGCATTGTTCTAGTCTGCATACGTATGCATAGGGTTTGAGATTTTCAGATAGCTTTATGTATTGCTTTTGTTTTGATTTTGTATTTTAAATTGTAAGAGGTTCCTCTAACTACTGCAGCCCGGAGGGACTGATCAAACACTGAATGTGAAGTGGGACATTTAAATAATGAAATTGGATTATTTCAAAATAACTTTTCGTGTGCTTTTTTATCCCTTGCGTTTTTTGGGACATTTACAAATGCCCCAATATATGCCTATCTTTTCTGTTGTTTAAATTTATTATTCAAGGGTAGCACCGAATATTAAATATACAGCAATATTTTCTACTCTCTCTATTTTTAAATTTTTTAGTTAAAATAAATAGTTGACTGTAAAATAAATATAAACCCTAAGATAGATACAAATGTAACTATTAGTTATATTGTAGCTAGCTTATGGTTTATTTTATAGGTAAGTATTTAGTTTTAAATAGGAATAATTTATTTAATTGTAGTAATTTTATTTAGATTAATTTAAATTATATTTAAGTTCGGGGGGTGTTACGTAATGGGATTTGCGGTATGCTCGAGTCGCGGAAAAAAGTGAGCGGTACACCTGTACCTGCCAGACTCGTAATACCAGCGGGCGTTAAAAAGCAGCGTTGGGACCTCTCATCGCTGCTTTTTAAGGCTAACACAAAACTCGTAATCTAGGCATTAGTTTCTATCTAACAGGTCACAATTAAAGTGGTCATGGCAAGAATGTGGTGTCGTTTGTTGGGAAAAATGGCTTCTGCTATATCTATGGTCCAGTGAACCAGGTGGCACATGTACTCATTTCAGAATTTCTTCAGAGATGGAACAAGAATCTGAGTCTGTCTCAAAGAGTTATTTTATATGTCACTTCCTCAGTCTTCTGATACAGTGGTTGAAATTAGGAAATATGGTTGTTCCAGTCTCAGAACTAGACCCGGTAATTATAAAGACAGATTATCGCAAACTCAGTTAGGGAGCAGTCTTCCTAGTTTTGGAGGCAAGGACAATTTTCAGGGTGGAATTTAGAGCCAACTATTTCTTTGAGAGATTGAATCAATATTCTCCTAGCCAATATTTTTCTTGCAAAGCTGAGTTTTTTTTCCATTGAGTCTGACTGAGTAACAGTTAAATACCAGTATTTTAGTCAGTGCTAACGTAGAGTGCATAAATCTGATAGTTTCCAGTTGAAATCTGCTGCCATGCTTTGTCAGCCTCTTCCAGTCATCTCAGTGGGAGGCCCTGCCATCTTGCAAACCTGGTATTTCAACCTGATTTGCACATTTCCTCAAATCCCTCTCATTCTGCAGCTGTTACATTGAAAAAAGAAAGAAGTATTTTGTGTTCCATAATGGCCTACACGGCTGTGGTTTCTTCTGCACCAAAGGTCAACACACTACCAACAAACTACCTTGAATTTATTCCATTGTTTCCAAACATGCTACCTAATCTTCATCCGGATCCACAGAAGCTCAATCAACCAGTATGGTTATTGAGTGAAGAAGGGGGCAGCAGTTGAATATACCATCTCCGGTGATCACACTTTTATCCACCTCCACTGCATACTACAGGATCTGTAATATTTATTCACCTCCTGGAACAATACTTCTCCATTTCAGACATTAAGCTTTGTATTGTGGAAATTTCTACTATTTCATAGATTTTCTGGTATTAAATCGGTACAGGAGTCCCTGGTTTCTCAATACTTTCAAGTACTAGCTCATATTTAAAGTAGTTCTTTGGACATTTCTACCTAAAATCACTGTGCCAATGGCTAGCATGACTATTGGCTAAGAGTTGGAAAAGTCACCTCATTGAAAAAAACAAAAAGAGTTATGCCATGGGCGGCCAGAGCCGCTTAGTTTAGCAAGGAGTACGCTGCAAAGAAAATGTACTTTTAACATAGCTTTTTTTTTTTTTTAAATTATGACTGATTTTTAGTGGTGGTAAAGCCTAGCATTTTTGATTTTTGAAACACTAAGATTTATGATCACTTTAAATAGTAGTAGTATTCCTTGAGCCCTGTGATATGCATATTTCTGTTCTGATTACACTTTAGATATAAATATACATGAACAAGAAGGGCTTTCTAATTGATATATACAGTAAATATCTAATTTTCTATAGTTTTTTGTTTGTTTGAGACAAATAGTTCTTAATAATAATTAGTGTTTGATGAGTAATAACATTAAAGCAGATTTTACTTATATATACTTTGTGTAGACTAAATTATACTTTCCTAATAATTGAAACAGGAAAATCAGCAACCAAAATAGGATGGGATGGCAATATGGATCAATAAAAATCTCTGCTTTACCTTATATATTGTTCTTACCTAGGCTTGGGGTTATATGCACTATAATAAAGGATATTTTCATAATTAGATCATTATGATAGTATCTATATCTTCTCTACCATTTGGTCTTTTTGTCAAATTTATAAAATAAATATCCATTTAGAAAGTACAGTACTGTAGGTTGTTTAAGATACTCAAAATACTTCATAAACTTCAACTCTGCTTACCAGATGGCTTAAAATACTTCAATCAGATATATTTAAAAGGACACTAATGCCATTTCATGCACCTCCCTCTACTTATGAGTGCTGCCATGTTGGAACTTAAGTTACATTGCAGGTATTTGAAGGAGAGTTGCTGCACATGTGCAAACACATCAGTACTGGAATGCAATAAAAGGTAAATTTCAACATGGCAGCACCCATGACTAGCAGGAGGCAGGTCATCCACCACACAGGGTGATAATACATTTTATTTAAAAAAAAAAAAGCCCATAACTTTTACTCCTTTGTAAGTAACCTCCTCTTGGATGTCAAGCAATATTGTGCTAAACAGTATGCCCATATTACATCACCTATTTATTATTGTTTTGGTGGGGATACAAGCAGAGAACATGCATTACTTTCAGATTACTTGAAACATGCTAACAAACCATGGAAATCCTAGCCCACATAGTATGAGACATTAGATATACTAACATTTACAATACATTTACAATAGCATAATTCACAATAACATAAGTGATCCTATCAATAAACCTCTAAATGTAATAAAAGAATATTTGCCTTTGACAATTAATTCTTAAAAAGTAATTAGTTCTTCCATTTCTTTCAGCTATAAACCTAGAAGACTTAATGTTACTTTACTAACATCAACAAAAGAAAATGTGGATAGATTTAGGGGCAGAACAGTATAAGTCTTGGGCCCATGACAACTGTCGGGTGGAAAAAAGACAGCAGAATATACTTTGTAGGGAAGACCGTACATATTTCTCTTCCCTGGATTCTGCATGAAAATAGTGCGTGGAAACCAAAAAAGTTTAACCAATTTGATTTAAGTCACACTAAAATTGGATAGTAGCCTCACCTCCACTAGGCATAAACGTTTCCTGTATTTTATGTGTTGCTGTTTTCCTTGTTCAGAGGAGAATTGCCTGGTATTTCGGGGCTGGACTGACCATGTTGGAGTGATCAGACTGATAAACTATAGGAAAGTTTTCCTCTGGGAAAAGCACAATTGGGCAGAAAGAAGCTACTCCCAGGTGGCACCCGTGCAATAGAACAAACTATTGAGCTGCTGTTCGTTCCTGGCAGACGGCTTCTCTTTCTCTTTTGTTCTACCTTATGTGGTCTGTTTGTAAGATCAATATGCATTCTTAAGTGTGAAAGCACCAGAAATTAGTCTTTCTAAGAAATTGTAAACAAAACTGGACAAATATAAAGATGTCCTCTTTTAGATGCAACAAAGAAACAATAACTTAAATTTATCCTTTAAGAAACCTTTATGAAAATGTTATCTTTCAACTCTTCACAATGGTATTACCCAAGGAATTAATTAATGGGGCTGAAACTCATGTTCCTTGCAAACTGCTAGCTACAACCTACATATATTCACATTATCCTATAAGAACCAAAGCAACTCAACACAGGAGATCCACAAGGATGCTTCTAGCACAAATTTAAATATCTCAGTTTATCACTGTGGGCTAGATTATGAGTGGAGCGCTATTTAGCGATCCAGCTCGCTTTTTAACTTAACTTAAGATAAACAGGCTATTTGCACACGTCGGGTTGCGCACGTATTATAAGTTGAAAGTAAAAAGTTAGCGGGCAAGATACAATCCTAGGCGCGCAAAAAGTGAAACTTCAAATATTGCAGCAGCATTAATGTTTTCTCCCATACACTTAAATGGAGAGTGCAGTCTGCAAAAAACCTAACACCCATACTTGCGCGCTAACTTGACTGCATTTATTCAAGTGCGCTAAACCCGACATTAATTTGGAATATTTCACTCTCAATATTCTTCACATATAAGAATATGTTCAATTTATTCTTAAATAAATATTTTTATATATTTATATATATATATATATATATAAAAAAAATATAGGATTTGTTGACAAAAAATATATATCTATACATATATATTTATATATATATTTTTATATATATATATATATAGTTTTATATATATATATATATATATATATATATATATATATATATATATATATATATATATATATATATATATATATATATATATAGTATCTCACAAAAGTGAGTACACCCCTCACGTTTTTGTAAAT